>NC_050516.1:30599905-30602248 GCF_002922805.2 Oryzias melastigma
TTTATTGAAAAGACTTTTATTGGAGTGTTGCTTGATTAAATAATGTTGTATTCATTTATATAATTATGAACAGTTTGGGCTTCCATAGCATGGATGCTCACTCGATTAGTGAATATAGACCACAATGCATTGCAGTCAAACAATTTTGAACATAAAAAAGTATTTAAATGTAATATTTGAATAAACCATCCACATTTTCACCATCAGGACACAGTGAAGTCATAAATAAACGTCGTGAAATGTTCGTATTTATTCGATTTTCACTTTGTGACATCTGTGACGTCATATCCGGTGTTTAGAAAAACAAAAGAAAAGTAGAGAGCATCGTGTCTGAGCTACCTTTAAAATCCAGGCCACTATATAGTTTTTTTACTGGTTAGGGGGGGATTCGGAAACAACCATAGTGTATTTTTGTGTTATTTTTTATTATTATTGATTAATGGTTGTTTTTTCCCTTCTTTCTTTTTCTCATATTTACTTGTTTTTTAAATATCATAAATGAAAAAGATAATTCCTTCAGATAAAACCAAAAAAAAAAACACCAACGACAAATTTTTTTGAAGTATTTCATGTGTAATTAAGAGTTTATCCAATTTGCACAATTTCATAGTAAATGGAAACACAGCTACTGACCACTAAGCTACTTTTATGGTAATTGAATTTACAGATCGTTTATCATTTAGAGTTGTTCAAATGATTTCAAACATCAACAGTAGTCGGTGACACGTTTGCAAAAGAGGAACCCTGTTATAAAGTGAAGAAACATGAAATACAAAAGCTTAATATTTTGTAAAAAGAAAGTGACTTTAAGTCAGTGTTCTTACATTTGACGAGCTCCCAGCGATCCACCAAACACCACCATGTTGTTTCTGATTACAGATGAAGAGTGGCCGGCCATAGGCGGAGGTCCATGTGTTGTTACTATGCAGTTCCACCTGAGACGGAAAAAGAAATTAAAATCAGTGATCATCCGTCACACACTGATATCTTCCAACACAACCTAGCCCAACCTACCAGTTCTTTGAAGGGGAGTAGGTGTGGATCTCATCAAAGAACCTCTCTGGTTGGTGCAGAGGATAAGGGCTGGGCCGTGTCCACCCCCCGAAAAGCACTAATAGATCTTTGTGCATCACGAGAGTCGCTCCAGCTTTAGGAGATGGATAGGAGCCTGGAGACGAAGAGAATTAATTTAACAATGAGTTTTCATTACAAATATAACTTCATAAATCAATAATAGGAACATATATGACTATTTGATGAAAAGAATCCACAACACAGAACTGGGCCTGTTCTGTTTACCTTTCAGTGCCAAATATAAACATTATAAACATCGATATGTAAATAAAGATGTTAAGTATGAGTTAAAAAAGGCACCTAGTGTCAAACTACAAGTATAAACGGCACAAAGAATTAGAAGAAACTTAAATGTTTTACATGTTTAACACTAAGTAATACATTAAAAATAATAAAACTACTATGATTACATTTGTCACATTCTCTATACAGAAATAATGTTAAGAACTACTCAGTTCTAGCATTTAGGATTAAAAACTTAAGACTTAAAATAATGCTGCCACAAACAATAATTTTAATAGTCGACTAATCACTAATTATTTTTTCCGATGAGTCGACTAATCGGGTCATGTGCAAACTGGATGTAAAACACACATCTTAACCAACATTTACTTTAAACTAACTAAAAACTAGATCTATAGCACTACCAGTAATAATCCTAGAGTGAATAATGTGAGATGAATTTGGCCGCTGAAGATGCTAGTGCTGATAGCTAAAGATGCTGAAATTGATAGCTAAAAACACTGAAGCTAAAGGCCAGTTAAAATATTAGCTAAATGCCAAATTAGCCTAATAAATAAAAAAGCCTAAGTTATCAAAAACAGCTAGCTTACAACTTAAACATTTGCTAAAATTCAAAATAGCATAAAAAAACAACAAAAAAACAAAAACAAAATTAGCCAAAATAGTTAGCATGTAGCTGGAATATTAGCTAAACTCCAAAATAGTCTAAAAAACTGAAAAATACTAAATTAAAATAGATAGAATAATGGCATTATAACTTTCAACTTTACTACCCTCTGACTCCATATAATATAAAGTAACAACTAATCGCCTATTAAATTAGTTGTCGACTATTTTAATAGTCGATTAGTCGTCGATTAGTCGACTAATCGTGGCAGCCCTAACTTAAAACAGGAAAAATCCTCATGTTTTGCATTAATTTGGGTTCCTTTCTTTATTTATAGTCATCCTACTGAACCAATCATCTTATCTGTCTGTGCTACACATTCTTTGTCTGTGCTACAAATAGGGCTGCCACGATTAGTC
>NC_050516.1:30602374-30619349 GCF_002922805.2 Oryzias melastigma
ATAATCGTTTGTGGCAGCCCTAGCTACAAAAGTGCAGAAAGCCTTCTCTGTGCAGAGATCTCACCTGAGGCTAAAGGGCGAATCCACTCTTTGCTGTTGAGGTCAAGTCTCCACAGATCATTGAAGGCAGCATTGCAGCTACTCTGTGTGCAGCCTCCAAACACATACATGGACTGATTTAGGTCATAATAACAAGAACCTGAAGAGACAGAATAAGGAAATATTAGCAGAAAATACTGTTGAAAACTTTAAATAAAAGAAGTCTACAGCTTGAATGAGAGCTCAATGTGTTTTTAACCAAACTGTGCTCAGTTACTGTGACTTAATGTCTGACTCTTGTTTACTAACTTACAAAATGTTGTGTATTTTGGCCAAAATACTTTTTTTTAATTATTATTAAGGCTGATATATTTGTGGATTTGGGGTATTTGCTGATGTGCCTGGTCCCTAACCCCCATGAATAAGGGGGGAATTCTGTAATTACTTTATATCGTTACAGCACTTATTTTAAAAGGATTTTGTGTAGATTTGAATGAAAATCTCCAAATAAAAATTGATTTATCATCTTTTTGCTTTGTAATTCCTCACACACCTTTTCTTTGTCATACAGGTTTAAAAAATGTCTGTATGAAATAATAATAAACAGACAACAAGCACTTTAACATGTTAGAAGAGCATTTACTGACTGTGTGAAAATCGCTGAGTAATTGGGGTTCCTGGGTATGGGTATGTGCGACTTTCCCACTGGATGTTTCCCTCCTGGACTGCTCTCAAGAAACCATGGTAACACTGATGGGCAACACCTGGACCAAACAAAATGCAAGTAATCATACTAATGACAGGGATACAGAAAAGGCATTTTAACTCTTACAGTAATGGTTTCTGTCTATGACGTTTGAAATAAGCAGCTAAAAAAAGGCCTGAATATGTTGTGTCAATTTTTTATGCTGTTCCATACTAAAATTTTGTAGAACATTATTTATACAAAGAAGGGAGACGTACCTTTAATAAGACGATACCACTGCTTACACACAAGTGCAGCAGTTTTGTGCTCCTGGTATGGAGATAGGAAAGACAAAATATACTCAAGAACTTCTTCTGGCAGCTCCACCATTGTTCTCCCTTCTCTTTTGGCACCACTGTCCACGCAGCCTTCTTGTGTACATGACCCCATCTTTAAATCTGCTTCCTCCGTTATCCCAGAAGCATCTATTCCATCCTCTTCTGTATCCATAGCAACCAAGTATCCATCTTCATTGTCAGGGGGATGGGACATTATTGTCTATGGAGACATGGCCAAAAAATAAAACAAAATAAATTCTAAGTAATAAGAATAGATTTTTATAGGTATCAATCTTAAATACAAAACATAAACTAAAATTCATGTTATTAACTGCCAATAGACGACTAAAACCTAACATTAATCTCACAAAGACTGGAACCAAATATTCCATAACAGGAAAAAGCTGTCAAAACACATCTTTACATGTAATATAAATGATGAAAAACCAAAAACTGTTACTTTACGTTCATTTTTTTAACCATAACCTGTACAAACGTTGTTATTAGCTACGTTAAACCAGCAATTGTTCGCCCTCACATAATAAACTAAGTTCGGCTAATGCTAATTTTAACCAAGGCTCATAAACAATGTCAATAAAGAAAAACCTACACCTGTATCTTAATTTTTTCGAATGATCTAATAGGGTAGAACGTTTATATATCAATGGCAAATTGACCAGCAATTAATATAACGTTTTATCCAAAAAGATTACTTGATAGCAAGCTAGCGCTAGCTAACACATTAGCTTCAAAGCTAACGCTAGCCACCTTTTTTTATCTTTAACTCAGTGCGTTTAAATGCAGGAAGTGTCTACTTTATCTGTATTATCATTTAATTGTAGACATGTTAAACCCAGTTTTCACTGCCCTGCAGACTCAGCAGCACAGTAAGACAGTGAGAGCTAAAACTGCATCCCCCTAGCTTCTGATGATAATCTTTGCTAATGTTAGCTTCTCAGCTGTGTGTTTTCAACTGTCAGTTGTCTTCTGAATTAACTCGTACAACATTGTCAACATTACAATAAACCGCCGGGAGAGGGCTCGGTACCGTTGGTTTGGACCTGTTCTTTTCTGGGCTCAGAGCGCGTGTCTCTGCTCGTCTCCTCCCCGGTATCAGCTCCGATGAGTCCCCAGCAGCCTCCGTACGGTCGCCATCTTCCGCCGAGCGAGCAGCAGCAACAGCAGCCTCCTCACCCCGCAGCTGAGGTCCGCGAGGGCTGCCTCCGTCCGTCCGTTTGTGTGTGTGGAACAGGGCGGATCCTCCTCGGACGCTGCCCCCGCCGAGGGCTGCCGCCTGGGGGGCCGCAGGGGATGGTAGAAGACAAAACAATAAAAATGTTACATCTGTCGTGTTTCCATCCGTTAACGGTGTCCTGTGGAAGTGACGCGATGCTTCTCCAGTCCACACATTATATAGGATTTATTACATCATAAGTACATGTTTAGCTAAATAAATAAATAAATAACAGGGAAAAAAGCTTTTTTTTTTTAAATAAATAAATCACTCAAACAATCATTCATTCCTGGACTTGTTTTTTTTTTTCAAAAGGATCATATATAAGTTTGTAATGCAAAATACATACTTGTTGTATGTGTACGGTAGAAACATTAAAATAAATAAATAAATCAGTAGTTTTAACTTTTGGGGAAAAAAGTGAAAGTGTTGAATAAGTATGCTTAGTACACGTGTCAAAGTCAAGGCCCAGGGACCGAATTGAGCCCTCCAAATCATTTTATTTTATTGTCCAGTGTGACCTTGCACTTATTTCTAATGTGTATAATTTCGATAAAATATAATTTAATGGAGAGTAAAATACTGAAAGTTATTTAAGGTTAAGTTGATTTATTCTGGAATAATATTCCTGCCTTTTTATTATTCATAATTATGTTAAAAAGTTACAATTTTGAAGTTTCGAAAATTGGCATTATGCTAGCTTTTTGGATTATATTTGGCATTTACTAACATTTTTTAGGCCATTTTGAAGTTTAGCTAATATTTCAGCTACATGCTAGCTGTTCTGGCTAATTTAGGCATTTTAAATGTTTTTTAGGCTGTCTTGGAGTTAGGCTAATATTTACATGCTAGCTGTTCTGGCTAATCAAGGCTTTTCTCATTTTTTTTAGGTTATTTTGAAGTTTAGCTATTTTTAAGCTACATGCTAGCTGTTTTGTCTAACCTATGTTTTGTTTTTTTTAGGCTAATTTGTCATTTAGCTAATACTTTATCTGGCTATCAGCTTAAGCGTTTTCAGCTATTAGCTTCACTGATAACAGCTATCAACTTTAGCGTTTTCAGCTATCATCTTCAGCGTTTTCAGCATCTTCAGCTATTTAGCGGCCAAATTCATTTACACTAGATTATCGCAGGTAATGCTATATATCTAGTTCATACTTATATTAAAACGTTTGGTTTGAAAGTTTTAAAAATATAGTTTTAGAGTGTTCCATAAATGTTTATCCTGTTTGTCCAGTGACCAAAGGCGTGCTTTGGATTTTGGCCTCCTGTCCAATTGAGTTTGACACCCCTGTAGCACAGCATCGCAGTCATAGTTATGCCTGCCCAAAAAACACAGCAGTATTTACATCGACATAAAGAATAAAAGAGGCAGAATGGGGAGTCTGGATAATTACAGACCAGCTGCTAGTGTGATATTTAAGTCTTTGAAAGGATTTTTTTAGGTTGAGTAAACAATTATTTGAGCACTACAAGTGGTGATTTTGATGTTAAAGGTAACCAGGGATTTGTCTGTGTGCGTGGTGACCCAAATATCTACTAAGCAAACTAGTAGGAGAGTGTGTAAAGAAAGGGATGATGGGATATCAGCAGAGGCTTACTTCTGCGCCAACAGTCCTAAAAAAAAAAAGCAACACAGGCTTTTTGATTTTTGCTAAGAACTTATATTTATAATTAACGGACCACTGGGAACGATTTTACAATAAATAAAAATACAGTTTGAGTGGGACTTTAAAGCAAAAGCACCAAAATGAAGCAGACTCATCATTTGGGAAGACGACTTTTAATTTAGTCAAAACCAAAACACACTTTTTGTGCATTATGGAGAAATTGTTAAGTTAATTCCGGGCAGCTCCGAGACGCATATTTCACCAGTGACCACCCATAGCAAAGCAAAATTGAAGATGAGATCTTCTTTCTGTCTCATTTACGTCTCCTAGACATAAATGAGAACTGTTTGAGACAAAACAGGCTTTCTCACTCTTCTCGAATGTTTCTCCTGAGAAATAAGTCTCACAGTGAGCACTGTCTGAGATCTCAAAATTCTCTCACAACTGTCTCTTCTTGAGATCTCAGTTAAGAGAAAGATGAGACGTATTTCAGCGTTCTCAAGTATGTCTCAATTTGTTCTCTTTACTTTCTCAGCTCTGTCTCAGTCATTTGTATGCATGGTTCTGTCTGTTGTTGCTCAATAAGGTCTCACTTTAGTCTTTTCATTGTCTCAGCAAAAAGAAAAGTGAGACCAACACAAGTGCTCAAATGAGTCTCATTTCTTTCTTGCACATGATCAGTTTACAGAAACAAATCAATTATGATGTATTTATATTCAACTTACAAAAGTTGTTTAGACAGCGCACTAAAGTTTTTTTTCTAAGTATTTTTAATCTTGTCTGGTGTCTGTGGCAGACATAAGATCCTGTCCACATTTGTTATGGGAGAGATCACACATCAATGTAATGGTTGGGTCATCTTGACCCTATAAGAGAGCACAAGGGTTAAAGTACTTTTAAATTATTAAAAAAAACGATTTTGTTAAAACCGACTTTTCAACAAGGGGGTTAGTAAACAATGTCAGAGCTTGTATTTAATTTATTTTTGTATCTCATTTATGTTTTCTATTTCTGTATTTTGTTTAAAACATGTAAAGAGTCTAATGCTGTTATCCCAATACAAATGTTGTACTGATGGTGCTGGTCAAATGCCAAATAAAATGTAACATTTACATATTTAGTGTTGTTTTTACTGTTTCTCAAATCGTTCTCATTAATGGCTTTGGTAAGACATTCAAGAGAAATGAAAGACACATGAAACAGACAATAATGAGATCTCTTTTAGAGCTAATCCTTCTCAGATGTGTCTCAACACCGTCTCAAATTTGTCTCATCCTTTTCTCCTTAATCCTTTTTTAAAATAGTTGAGACAATTTAGATCAGAGTGAGACTATTATGAGAACTCTTTTGTTTCTCCCACTTCTTAAGTCTTGCTCAAAAAGTTTGTCTCAATTCAAGCTCATTTGTCTCGGTGATGTCTTTTCTCGTCTTTGCTTAACTCTTGCTCCTAAGGCTCCCTTAGGACACAAATGATCACAGAATGACACAAAGATGAGACGCTCAAACTGATCTCAGGAGATGAGCTTGAGCCACATTTGAGCAACAGATTTTTCCTATGGGTTCCTTCCGCTCCCTTTCAAGCGATCTAATTGTGATTCATTAAGTGATATGTCATGTATTGTGACCTGATTGTTTGAAATAAACCATTTCATTCATTCATTCATAAATCACTCACATTACCTACTGCTATATTTGTTTCACATGATCCTATGTAGTGTATCTTATTTTGAAAGAAAATCTTGTGAATCTTTGGCAAAACTTATAAATTGTTTTCTGTTTAAAATAAATGAAAACATTTTATTAATGGGAAAAAAATTATAATTGTCATAACTGTGACAATAAATACAAATCTGTGTCTTCATTTTCCACAGAAGTAATACTTTGTGGCTCCTACTGGGTTAGTCAGTGAAAAATGGACCTGAATGACTCTAAATGTTAAAGGTTACAGACCTCTGAATTAGACAAATTGTTCAGATAAATATAAGAAAACACCATATATATATATATATATATATATATATATATATATATATGTGTGTGTGTTGTCTCTTTAAAATGAGAGGCAGATGTTTTCAACTTTTTACAAAATAAAAGAAACCTCCCTCAGAACTCAGAAATGCTATTTTAAGCTTAATTTTCATTATATATGTTTGCTATCAACAGAAAAACACCACAAGAAAATGTTTAAAAACACAATTTTTATCAGAGTGGGTCTTTAAACTCACTACTCCTTTTTTTCACTGATTTATTCAGTGAGGTTTCACAGAGGTGGGATGAATATCTTCTCAGGTCAAGGATCAATTGAAGCAACAAATTTTCCTGAACGGTCCAAGTTCTTCATTTTGAGACCCATTTTATCCAAGATACTGGTCTCCATAAATAAATAAATAAAACTCACAAGTGTATTTGGAGTTTAAGTATCTTTATGTAATAACAAAAGCAAAAAAATGTGTTTTTCTGACATCAGAGGTGCTCTGTGACGCCATGACGATAAATAGTCTTTTACTGCAGCATAACAATGCGGGAGAGGACTCCAGGAGGTTCTTTGCCATCGCCCAGCGCGGCACGGAAGCCTTCTTGCTGCCGAGCTTTTGCTATTTTTGCCAGCGACTGGAAGGTCCTGGGTTCTGTGATGGCCAGATCGCTGATCACTCGTCGATTGAGCTGAACGCTGCTCTGAATGGGAGAGAAAAAGCAGAGTGAGCTGTTAGCAGAAAGGCCACAGGGACCGACGTAGCGTTGAAAAAGTGATAAAACCACCTTTGTGAGGTTGTGTATGAGGGCAGGATACTTCATGCCGTGCTCCCGTGTCGCTGCAGCGATGCGTGAGATCCACAACTGAAGAAACAAAGACATGAAATCACAATCCAGGTTTCCTGGTGTCTTATAGGTTTGCAAAACACATCTATAACTTGGCTTTCTTTTTGATTTATATATATATTTATAACCAACAAGATCCCACTCAGATCATCTTCTGATCGCTTTAAAAAGCATTTCCAGGGGTGTTTATGACGTTTTTAGAACATAGTTTCTGCAGAACGGCAGAAGTTTATTAGAAATTTGCCTCTGACTTGTGGGCAAGACTGTTGGTGACGAATAAGCCGATCCCTCCCCATCATGCATCTGGTGACACCAGGGGTGTCAAACTCAATCACACAAGGGGCCAAAATCCAAAACACATCTGAGGGCCGAACAGGATAAACATTTATTGAACACTCTAAAACTACATTTTTAAAAACACAACTTTTTAACAATTATGACGTAGAATTACAGCATTACCTCCCATAATGCTAGTGTGAATGCTGCAAGCTGAATTTGGCCGCTGAAGATGCTGAAATTGATTGCTAAAAACGCTGAAGTTAAAGGCTGAAAACGCTGAAGTTAATAGCTGAAAACGCTAAAGTTGATAGCTGAAAACGCTGAAATTGATAGCTGAAAATGCTGAAGTTAAAGGCTGAAAACGCTGAAGTTAATAGCTGAAAACGCTGAAATTGATAGCTGAAAACGCTGAAGCTGATAGTCAGCTAAAATATTAGCTAAATGACAAATTAGCCTAAAGAACTAAAAAAAAAAAAGAAAGAAAAAAAACAAGGTTAGCCAAAAACAGCTAGCATGTAGCTGAAAAATATAGCTAAACTTAAAAATATCCTAAAAACTGAAAAAAGAATAAAGTAGCCAAAACAGTTAGTGTGTAAATATTAGTCCAACTCCAAAATAGAATAAAAACAACTTAAAGGAGCCTAAATCAGCTAAAACAGCTAGCATGTGGCTTATATGTTAGATAAACTCCAAAATAGCCTAAAAATCTTAGTAAATGCCAAAATAGTCCAAAAAGCTAGCAAAATGCCAATTTTCACAAATTTAAAAATGTAACTTAACATAAATATAAACAAAAACAAAAAAAATGAATATTATTCCAGAATGAATCAACTTAAACCTTAAATAACTTTAAATATTTTCCTCTTAATAAAAATATATTTTTGTCAAAATTATACAAGCTAAAAATGAGCCCAAGATAACATCAGACCTTTAATAAGAATAAAATAAAATGATCTGGAGGGCCGGATCCGGCCCCTGGGTCTTGACCTTGACACATGTGGGTTAAATCCTCTTCTAACTAGCTCACAGCTCCTCACAACCCCAACATTAGCAGTGAAACAAAAATGCTGAGTTTGAAGTTATTATATTATTTTAGATCCAGATTCCAGTTCAGACTAGGGAAACCAAAGACGTACATGGATCTATTTGTCTGGAAGCGGATGCATCAGAATGAGCTTGTGGCTCGCCTATCTTAGTTTGTACGTCACAAAAGGTCTTTTCAATCAGCATTTTTTCATCTGCTCTTGATCCACAACAATTTGATTAAAGAAATACTCAGACATGTCCATTTAAGCCTAATTTCTTTTTACATATCCTCTATCATCAGAAAATTGACGCAAGAAATTTTTTTTAAACACGTTTTTATAAGAGTGGGTGAAATAAGTGTGCAATAAATATTTATCAACACCTAAAACAGGATAACAACGACCTGTTTGATCATTATGAAAGTGTTGAGTCTAAAAACTCCCCTGTGATTCTGTAGGCATAAAAGAAAAGTTGAATGGACATTTCCGCAGGTTTGAATTTCAAAGAGTTTGGGTTCATACCGTCCTCATGTTGCGTTTCTTCAGTTTTCGTGATTTGGTGGCGTAAACGAACGCCCTCCTGACCGCCCGCACAGCCAGACTGTAGCAGCGGTTCTTCCTGCCCCTGAAGTGCTGTCAGACAGCGGGATGGAAACGACACAATGTCAACCGAACGACACGGTTTAAATGACTCTAAAATGCTAAATGAACGAGCAGGACAAACAAAAAAAAGTATATCTCGTATTTAAGAATGACGCTCCAGGAAATAGCCTTACCCGAGCATGCTTGAGAAGATCTTGGACCTTCCAGAACCGGTCCGGTCCCCGGTTACGAATCCAAAGGGGTAGTGTTAAAAACACCATTATTGTGCGTTTACACGTTCACTCCACGGTTGTCTCTGTCGGCCTTAACATACGGAGTTTAAATGACCTCAAAGAAGCCTCACGTGCGGACACTGGGGTTCACGCGCCGCAGCGGTGTTAGCTAACGCGAAAAGGGTACGTTCGGTTTTTACTCCACGTTAAAACATAGTCTGCATGTGAGACACAGACTAAAAATGAACTCAATTATTCCACGCGTGGGTTTTAGAAAACAAAATGTAACAAAGTTGACAAATCAGAACTACGTTTGAAGGTGAATTCTACTGTTTGGGCTTGTAAGGCGGAAAACGAAGGATCAACATCCGGGGCATTCTGATTTTTTTTTTTTTTTTTAAGAAACTTTATTGTACATGTCAAATATAATGGTACAAAAATACTAACATTCAAGGAATAAAAAATAAAAGAAAGTGCTAAAGGTAGGAATGAAAAAATAAAACTACAGAACATGTATGTAAAACTAGAATTGACAAAGTATTATAGATTTAACATTTTAAATTATTTTATGCAGGAAACAAAAAGACATTTTACTGCTCTTTTTTAAAATAACTGATTCAACATACAATCTGAAATCCATCCATAAATTAAAAAAAAAAAAGTTTTTTTTTTTGGTTTTTTTAGAAAATTTACATTTATGAGTAAAACAAAAAGTAAAAACGTTTTTATTGAAAAATTCAACAGCATATTCTTATGCTGGTAGAAGCCAAATGTTTCCAAGGCAAAGAAAATGAGAGTGTGAGTTTGTAACAAAAGAACTCACAGAAAATTTACCCAAAAAATGAGAAAAGAGACAAAGCCAAAAAAGCAACTGCTTGGTTAAAATTTTTCAAAAGATACACACTGTCAAATTTGGGTTTAATTATTCTAAAATATGTCTTTACAGGGTAAAATCGATGTAACAATTTATAAGAAATGTATTTTATTTCATTGTAAATAAGATAGTAATTATGTAAAAACTAGATCCCTTTTCAAGATAAATCATCTACAAGTTGTTTCTAAATTACACATGATAAAATGACAATATTTTTCTGAAAAAATGCTTTAATGTCTCTATTACTCTTCCTGGGACAGTAAAAGATAATTTCTTTTGTGTTTTAAAATTTTAAATGTATTCCTTTTTTAAAAACAAAGATGGCATAACTCATGTTTGGTTAATTTTCAGTGTTTTTTTTTTTTTTTTTTGTTTCCCAGCATCTCAGAAAAAGAGAGATAATAATAAAAAAAAACTATAATTAAAAAGAACTGTCAAACTTGTTTTGCTTTTTGAACTAATTCCTCTTTAAATAATCTACCACATCATATGTCAGATTCAGTTTTTCTTTAGTTTCAATGGCACCTGAAGCTAGCATCATTATAACGCCACCATTTTTCCAACTGTGGATAATAAAAGAGAAAGATTCAAAGTGAAATAATCAAGTCCAGGTCTTGACATACATGTTTCAGAAGATATTCCATCAAAAACTTTAGTATAATCTTCAGGAGTATTTAAAGATATTGTATTTATTAATTAATTCAACTTGAGAAAATAAATGACTTTTGCATTAAAGAGTTGATTAATTAAATAAATACTAATTTGAAATAAGAAGATTTATGTTTATTGAGAATATCCTTCTTGTTTTATGTTAAATACGTTTGGGGAGAGAAGTTGTTTTTAGAGGAAAAACCTGGCAGATAATGACTTAATCAAAATTACATTGTACATTTTTTTTAAATTTGATTAATAAGTGACAAATAATAATATATCACTTTCCACATATAAGCATAGGGGACTTCCTGTAAAAACTTGATTTCAGTAGTATTTTATGGGAATGATACGCTTATGAAATTAAGAGAGAAAAAAAGTGTTAGGTAAAGCGGGGCGTTCCGATTACAAAATCACACCTCCCTGCGCTGACACGTCACGCAGCCGCGGTGGATGCTGGGAAAGCTAGACTCCGGAGGTCAGGGCAGAAGCGCAGATGATGTCGGTTGCAGGGTTGACGTCCTTGAAACGCTGCGGCGTTTTGGTACTTCGCTCCCCTGCGGGGCTGGGGGTGAGTTTGTCATCTTAGAGATGAACCAAATGTAATTTTTATTTATAAAATTTTAATTTGTGAGCGAAATATTGGGACCGCTACCCCTGTTACGTCACGATGTTTAGCCGCTAGCATGTAGCCGTGTCAGTGTTAGCTTACACTTCCCGTTACAAAACATGTTATTTATCGGTGGACGTGACCTTAAAAATATTCAATGTCAGCGAACTAAACCGGTCCGAGAGCTGTTTTCAGGAACGAGGATGTTTTCACCTTTCAAAGTTTATTTCTTACGAAATTCAGTAACAGTTTTAGACACGAGTTCATGTTAACTGAGATTTCTGTTATGGTTGAGTCAATATATTTCTATACATTTTTCAGTCTCTGAACTGATTTATTTGAAATATCTGCTGTAGAAGAAGATGTTAAAGTGACCAAATACCATGTAATTAGATGAACAAAAAGGGGACAAAAACTATTTATTTAAAAAGATATATTATAATATTGAATTATATTAGTAAAGTATAAATGTGGTGTTGAATAGATGTAGTGTACTCTGGGGTATTAAATGTTTGCTTCCTCTGGGGACAGGTGGTGAGATTTGCCCAGACTGCAGCCGCTCCGGCGGTTCAACCCAGAATAAAGAAGTTCCAGGTGTACAGGTGGGACCCAGACACTCCAGGAGACAAACCGCGCATGCAGACCTATGAGGTCGACCTCAACGCGTAAGTCTCAACGTCTTAAGACATTTGATCTGTGCACAAATCGTAAAAAGTCCATCGTGGAGGATTAATCATTCATGTAAATATAAACACACGGATTTTGGTAGAAACACATTTTTAGCTCATTTAATTGATTCCTCCTTGATGTGTTTAGGAATCGCTTGTAAAAGTCATTTGATTCGCCATAAAAGTGTTAGTATTTTGAATGAAAAAAGAAAAAATAATAATTTCCTCCTTGTAGCCAAACTAGATCATAGTTGGAGGTTATTGTCATGTAAATGTTTAAATCCAACATGGCTGCAAAATAAGGACTAATCTAGGATTTATACAACCTTTGAGTAACTATTAGATTATTCTGACTTTTCAGGGACATTTTAAATCTTTTAATTCACAACAGTCCCACTCAGATCATATTTGGATCCATTTTAGGCTAAATGATAGAGCCTGTGTCGTTATCTAGGACATAGTTTCTGCAGAGTGGCAGCAGTTCAATAGAAATCTGTCCCTTGAGTTCTAGACTGTTGTTGCAGAGAATCCCCATTTCTTGACACCCTTCTGTTTACACTCTCTCCTGCTTGCTTACAGCTCCCCTACGGTAGTCGGATAATAAAAGTTTTAGATAAATACTTAAAAACAACCAAGATACTTGTTTTTTTTTTTTTGGCAAAAAAATGCAAAGGTACATGAATAAAGGACTGACTAAAGGAACACTGTCCTTTATCTGTGTAGCTGTTATTGGACAAGTTCTAAATGTTTTAAATTGCTTCAGTTTAGATTGTGTATGACATCCAGCTGTCAAAACTTAGGAGAAGTGCTTAAATTGCAATTGTTGTCATTTTTATAAGTTGTAATGTTTACAAGTATACAAGAGTTCTATTTAAATGTGATTCTGCAATAAGAGCCAAGAACTGTGCACTTGGAAAAAATCTGAATTTTGTTATGTTACCTTATGCTATCGCTGTTATATTATTTTTGCAAAATAAATCATAATCTGTGGAATAGTTGGATTTCAGGGTTTATTTTTTTCTTGCTCAATAAACATCGAACCGTGACGCTCATATCAAGGTACATATCAAACTGTCGTTGTATTCCTAGCTAGAATAATGCTAAAATATTAGCTAAACTCCAAATTTGCCTAAATAACTTGAAAAGTCTAATTTTGACAAAACAGCTAGCATGTTGCTAAATTAAAAGCTACTTCATCATTACCGTAAAAACCCAGTAGTTGCTGAACATTTCGAAGTTTAATCGGTGTCTCTAGCTGGAAGTGTGCACTTTCATTTCCACAATAAGGAAATACTCAGAAATGTAATTGTAATTTTCTTTATAAATGTCCTCCATTATGAGGAAAATGACACAAGAAACAAATTTCACGGGAGTCAGTTTTAATTGTTCTCAGTGATGTTGAAGCACACGTGTCTTTGCTCAAGCAGAGGCTCCGACATGGTCATTGTGGAGAGCAGCAGGCAGGTGGAAAGTGTATTTTTTTTAAGGTTAAGTTGGATTTAACAGTTGGCTGAAGCTGTTTTGTCCGTTTTCTCCATCTGGTGATGCTAAAAACACTCGACATCAGCAGCTGCTGAGGACTCAGAAAATTCTCTTTGTGTCTGCAGGTGTGGCCCCATGGTCCTGGACGCACTCATCAAGATCAAAAATGAGATGGATCCCACTCTGACCTTCCGCCGCTCCTGCAGAGAAGGTCATTGTCCACATCCATTCATTCCGCTGTGCAAACGGCATCCGTGGTTCATTGTTAGGCTGGACGTTGTGTTGGTCTCTAGACTGAAGTGTAAAACTGTCATCTTCTTCAGGGATTTGTGGCTCCTGCGCGATGAACATAAACGGAGGAAACACGCTGGCCTGCCTGCAGAGGATCGACCCCAACCTGAGCAAACCAGCCAAAATCTACCCGCTGCCACATATGTATGTGGTCAAAGACCTGGTGCCTGTGAGTCGGCAGTTTTTAGACATGTTTCTGATAGTTTAGGGCAGCTCAGATAGTTTGGTTCCTCGTGTATAAAGAGATCATAACTTAATATATTAAACTTTTAAAAGCATAATTAGAGGAAAATATTTTAGATTTGACCTCAAATAACACTTTTTGCTGCTGCTCTCAGGATATGAGCAACTTCTATGCCCAATACAAGTCAATTGAGCCTTACCTGAAGAAGAAGGATGAGTCCCGGGAAGGGAAGGAGCAGTACCTGCAGTCTGTGGAGGACAGGCAGAAGCTGGTATTCCTCTGTTTTATGTTCTATAAAAACACAGACGCGATTTAATTATGTTGATGGTTAGAATCCCTCCCTTTCCCCCTAACAGGACGGCCTCTACGAGTGCATCCTCTGCGCCTGCTGCAGCACCAGCTGTCCAAGCTACTGGTGGAACGGAGACAAATACCTGGGCCCGGCTGTGCTCATGCAGGTGAGCAGATGTTTACGCCTCTGTCGGCGCCACGAACAGCAGAGGGTGTGACCAGTGTTTGTCGTGTGTCAGGCGTACCGCTGGATGATCGACTCCCGGGACGAGTTTACGGATGAGCGTCTGTCCAAGCTGCAGGATCCCTTCTCGCTCTACCGCTGCCACACCATCATGAACTGCACCCAGACCTGTCCTAAGGTAAGCAGCCTGTGGGTCTAGAGGGGTACAGGCTGCATTTAGGATGCACTTTGGTGAAATATCTACATAAATGTTCCAGTTCTAACACAATTCTGTTCTGGATTATGACATTTACTCCAGAGAGGCTTCGTTTGGTTTACATTTTATATATATAAATATATATATATTAATGACCCACTCTGATGAAAATGGTGTTTTTAACTTGATCTTGAGTAATTTTATTGATAACTGAGGACATATATAAAGAAAATTAAATTCTGTTTCTGAGAATTTATTTATTTAAATTGTTGTGAATCAGGAGCAGAAAAAACATTTTATTTATAAAAAAAAAAACGTATTTGTTAGATTTTGGGCCAAACTGTTGGCCCAGAAGTAAGCCTCCTCTTATTTCCCATCATCCCACTATATTACAGCCCCTCAAACCCCCAACTTAACATTGCTGGTGTAAAAAAATGGCAAGAAATATCAGATTTATCCAGTCCTACATTTTAGTGCAAAACATATCTTAGACTGTGGGTCGAACAGGATAAACATTTGAAGATTCTAAAACTAAATTTTTAAAACCTAACTTTTTAACATAATTATAAACTAGATATATAGCATTACCTGTGATAATACTAGTGTGAATTTGGCCTCTGAAGATGCTGAAATTAATAGCCGAAAACGCTACAGCCAATAGCCAGTTAAAATCTTTGCTAAATGCCAAATTAGCCTAAAAAACTTTAAAAAATAAATAAAAAAATATCTAGGTTAACCAAAACAGCTAGCATGTAGCTAAAAAAAGGCTACACTTCAAAATATCCTAAAGAAACAAAAAAAAAAGTCTTAATTAGGCAAAACAGCTAGCATGTAGCTGAAATATTAGCTTAACTCCAAAACACCCTAAACAATTTTAGTAAATGCCAAAATAGTCCAAAAAGCTAGCAGAATGTCAATTATTAAAACTTTAAAACCGTAACTTTTTAACATAAAAATAAGTTTAATAAAAAGGCAGGAATATTATTCCAGAATAAATCCTCTTAATATAACATTAAATAACTTTCAATATTTTACTCTCCATAAAAAGGTTTTCTCAAAATTATAGAAGTTAGAGTTAGGCACAAGATAACGTCGGACCATTAATAACAATAAAATAAAATGATCTGGAGGGCCGAATCCGGCCCCCGGGCCTTGACTTTGACACGTGCTTTAGATCCAGGTTTCAGCTCAGACATTCATGGATCTATTTGTCTGCGAGTGGATGCATCAGAATAGAGCAGAGCAGGAAGCTTGTGGCCCTCAGATTGTAGTTTGTCACTACTTTTTTAAAACTGCATTTTACAACAATTTAAATAAATATTACTGGACTACAGGAAGTGTTTTTTATCCTTAAAGATTATTTCATGTTAACGCTCCCCTCTTTGCTGAACATATTAGAATGAATTTTCTGCATTTTACTAATTCATCCTGATCATAACAAATCTGTATTGAATCAGATCATGTCCTATTTGTGTATATTTTAGTGTTGTTGAGATCCCTATGAAGCAGAAAACAGTCATCGAGTCTATGAAGAAACGGTTCCTCTGTTGTTTCTTTCAGGGCTTAAATCCTGGTAAAGCGATCGCTGAGATTAAGAAGATGATGGCCACGTATAAGGAGAGGAAGGAGGCTACCGCCTGAAACCCGCGATGCTCTTTTATGACGTGATTTAAATTATATACTGATCAAAAGTGTAAATAATCGTGGTTGTGTGTGCATGCGTGTGTAACAAACTTTACATAAACGCACAACTCCAGGATGAATGGTGAGAGAGTGTCGGAGTGTGTTCCAGAACATGTTAGTGTCAGCTCTGTTTGGAAATTTCATATTTGCTTTACATAAAATGTTATCTTTGCTTTCAGTTCAACAGTCAGACCTGCAATATACACGCTGACCCATTATATCAACTGATTTTTCTTTATTAGAAAATAAATACTCTGAATCTGATGGTTTTTGCCTGAATTCTGTTTTTTTTTTCTTGCAGTCATACATGTTTGTGTCCAGTAGATGTCACTAATGAGCAGAAATCAAGTCTCCACCAATGAAGGCTGGCTTTTATCCTGTATCCAAACAAAGATTTTTGTGATGTAATTTATAAACTTAATGTAATTATAGCCAGATAAAAAAAGACTTAGAGGTTACATTTAAAGATTGTAAAGATGTTCCTTAAATTCTGTTCTGAAGTGCTGTCCAAAACATCAGTAAAACCAACGGTGACATAAGAGTTGATGACTGAGGAGGAAGAAGAGATGGAGGCGGTTGCTGTGGCAACCCCTAAAGGGAACAGTTGAAAGGCAAAAAAAAAACAAAAAACACAGACCTACATTTTAATAACGAGCAATATATAATCAAATAGTAAGAAAGTGTGAAGAGTAAAATAAGAACATAAACATAAAAACAGGCTTTTACAGTCCCCTGTACCACAGAGTGATGACTATGTAATGATATATTTTAAAATCACACAAGGGGCCAAAATCCAAAACACACCTTAGTTCACGGGCCGAACAGGATAAACATTTAATGAACACTAAAACTTTTAAAGCATAATTTTTTTACATAATTATGAGCTAGATATATAGCACTACTTGTGATAATGTTAGTGTGAATGCTGTAAGCTGAATTTGGTTGCTGAAGATGCTAGTAATGATAGCTGAAAATACTGAAGCTGATAACCAGCTAAAATTTTAGCTTAATGCCTA
>NC_050516.1:30619402-30673698 GCF_002922805.2 Oryzias melastigma
GTAGCTGAAATATTAGATAAACTCCAAACTAGCCTATGCCAAAATAGTCCAAAAAGCTAGCAGAATGCCAATTTTTAAAACTTAAAAACTGTAACTTTTTAACATAATTATGAATAATAAAAAACACGAATATTATTCCAGAATAAATCAACTTAAACCTTAAATACCTTTCAATATTTTACCCTCCATAAAAATATATTTTGTCAAAATTATACAAGTTAGAAATAAGTGAAAGATAACGTCGGGTCATTCATAACCATAAAATAAAAAGATCTGGAGGGCCGGATAGAATTAGCTGGAGGGCCGGATCCGGCCCCCGGGCCTTGACTTTGACACATTTGATTCTAAAATGTTAATAAAATATTTAAAAATAACAGTTTAGTTACAGTATAACAACATACCTGTGTGAGTGTTTTTCCTATTTAATATATTATATTATTTTATATTATTTTTGTCATGTAAGTCTTTATGTTATGTAATTAAACTGCTTCTACAGGATCAGTTCCAAATAAAATAGTTTTTAGGATAAACTCACTGATAAATGTCAACATCACCCAGCTTAAATGTGTCCTTGCTTCCAGCATGAGGCAGGATTGTAGCAAATCTGAATAAATAAATCAAACTGCTATTGTTGATATTTCAGTCATGATGCTACACGTATGAAGACACCACATCCCCGCCCGGGGTCCGTGTCCCGGTTGGACCGCGGCCCTGCGAGAGGCCGGGGGATCTGGACGGGGAGGAGACTGCAGATGTGGGGAGGATCGATGTGGAGCAGTTGGTTCCTCCTGCGTTCAGAGAACACATCAGAGCCGGCACAGCTCGGAGATAATTCAATCAGAGGTCTTGAGACCCGTTTTTCAGGTAAAACACGTCTTTGACATTTTTTATGGATTTAAGGGGCAGAGAGTGAGGAGACTTTCCTGTGGTGGGGTATCAGCAGGAGAGATCAAATGAAGGAGGTTTATGTTGAGGTCAGCTGACAGTAGTTTGGAGTTCTCACCAGAATAAAGAGGTGAACCTCCCGGTCCGGTCCGGTCCAGAATGCTGTAAATATTCACTCTTTTCTTAGATTTCTCGTCTTAATTTAGTTCAGTTGGGTTACATTGTAGCATCTCCTGTGTGTGTGTTGGGGGGGGGGCTGTTGCTGGAAAGAGAAGGACTCGGTTGAGGGGGGCTAATTGCTCCCAGATGTGTGCAGTGAAAACATATGGTTCCCAATAGTCATTGTGGTGCAGAGGAATAGTTTGTGTGTGCACAAACGCACAAACGTGACGAGCATGCCAACAGTCTACAGTCGGTCCAGTAAATGAGAAGTTCTGCATGCTTGGTTGGAGAGTTTCTTCCAGACACAACAGAAAGTTCTCCATTTCTGTTACTTTCTCCGTCTTTATTCTGGGTTTTTTGGGGCTCGGTGGGGTGAAGAAGAGGGGGAAGGGTTGGAGGAAATGACCAATGAAGGTTGTGGGGATGGACGGAGGCAGCCAGGGATGAAGAAGAAAAAAAGAAAAAAGAGTGGGGGGGTGGGGGGTGAGACGCTTGCTTTCCTGGAATGCAGCCGGTTACCACACCAATACAGCAGGAAAACTTTCTTATCGTCGGAGCCCCCCACCCATCGAGATCTCCACAGGCTGGAGGCCGGTGGAGGGCAAAAAGAGGAGGAGGGGGCAGTCGGGGGATGAGAAGGTGACGGAGGGCAGAAGGAAAAGAAGAGATTTCAGGAAACCAAACGTTGCTCTGTTCTCGTCCTGTTTCCAGTGTTTTGGCGTCAGACGACCTCCCAGAGACCATGAGAGCCCTGCTGCTCATCTGCATGCCAGGTAACTACGGCGGTTTCCACTGAGTAGTTCTGGACATGGAGATGTGGGTTGGAGGAGCTCAACATTTTATTGTGCTAGACGAAACTTCTGAATCCAAATCCGTCCTGCTGTCAGATCAGTCACAATCATCGGCATCAGATCACCAAAGCTTTTTAAAAGGAGAAAATTAAAGAATGTTTACGCACAAGAATGAGGATAACATTTCACCTCCAGAAGAACCAGCCTAAAGTTCTTTACATGGAGCGAATAACTAGTTATGAACTAATGAGGCTTCAATTATTTTTTCAAACTAGCTTTAATTAGTTTTTTTAAATTAAAAAAACGTTCCCAGTAGTGTTTTAATTATGATTATGAAGTTTTTAACTAAAATCCTACAATCTAAATGTCTTCAAAAGCCATTTTTCATGTTGATCTGAAGCCTTTGTTTCCAAAATCTCCTCTGAGGGGGCGTGGTTTGATCGACACCTCTGCTTTAACTAAATCATGGACCTGTTCTAACTATATCTAGAATGCTGGTAACTGATTCCCATACATTTAGAGGACTCTGTCAAAGCAAAGGCCCGGGGGCCGGATTCGGCCCTCCAGGTAACTATGTCTGGCCCTCTAGATGGTTTTATTTTATTGTTATTAATGGCTCGATGTTTTCTTATTCTTATTTCTATCTTATATAATTTTGACAAATCATATTTTTATGGAGAGTAAAATTCTGAAAGTTTTTTAAGGTTTAAGTTTATTTATTCTGGAATAGTATTCCTATCTTTTTATTATTCATAATTATGTTAAAAAGTTACAGTTTTAAAGTTTTAGAAGTTGGCATTCTGTTGGTTATTGGGCTATTTTAGCATTTACTACAATTTTTTTGTTCATTTCGGAATTTAGCTAATATTTCAGCTACATGCTAGCTGTTTTGGCTAATTTAGGTTTTCTTTTCAGCTTTTTGGGGATATTTAAAGGTTTAGCTATTTTTCCCAGCTACATGCTAGCTGTTTTCTTAGCTTTAAGGCTAATTTGGTCTTAAGCTAATATTTTAGCTGGCTATCAGCTTCAGCAATTTCAGCTATCAATTTCAGCATTTTCAGCTATCAGCTTCAGCATTTTCAGCTATCAATTTTAGTGTTTTCAGCTATCAGCTTCAGTGTTTTCAGCTATCAATTTCAGCATTTTCAGCTATCAGCTTCAGCGTTTTTATCTATCAATTTCAGCATTTTCAGCTATCAGCTTCAGTGTTTTTATCTATCAATTTCAGCGTTTTCAGCTATCAGCTTCAGCGTTTTCAGCTATCAATTTCAGCATTTTCAGCTATCAATTTAAGCATTTTCAGCTATCAGTTTCAACGTTTTCATCTATCAATTTCAGTATTTTCAGCTATCAGCTTCAGCGTTTTCAGCTATCAGCTATCAATTTCAGCATTTTCAGCTATCAATTTCAACGTTTTTATCTATCAAGTTTAGCGTTTTCAGCTATCAGCTTCAGTGTTTTCAGCTATCAATTTCAGTGTTTTCAGCTATCAGCTTCAGCGGTTTTAGCTATCAATTTCAGCATTTTCAGCAGCCAAATTCAACTTACAGCATTCACACTAGCATTATCACAGTTACAGTTTAAAGTTATAAAATGTAAAGTGTTTAATAAATGTTTATTCTGTTTTGCCCGCGACTGAAGGTGTGTTTTGGATTTTGGCTCCTTGTGCGATTGAGTCTGACACCCCTGACTTAGAGGTCTGTGACACTAAGAGTCATTTGACCTGGTTTCCTACAGAACAAAACCCATCTTGATCTGCAAAGTTCCACTTGAGCATTTAGAAAAAGACTCTTTATATTTGATTCTGTGGGAATGAAGTCAGAAATGTAGCTTTAAAATATTTATAATTATTGAATTATTATTATGCGTTATACTTTTTTATTTTTAACAACTGAAATTATTTTATTTTTTACAGCAGCACATACAAGTAATTTTCAAAATAAAATACAGCCTGTGTCAAATCTGCGGCTGCACTAAACAAGCTAGAAAGTCGAGTCGAAGGTGGTATTTTCTATTATTAGTGAGCCTTCATCCTTTTTCTCCTTTTACTGTTGATCATTAACATGACAGCATTACAGTAGAATCCATTAAAAAAGAACATAAGTTATACAAACAAACCACTGAAAGTAATTAAAACCTTTTACTATTGTTTTACTTATTTTTTTTGCATTTTTCTTCGTAGCCAAAGAGCAACAACAGAGGAATTAAAGAGGTTTAGGTTGCAGACCACTAGCATAGACCGTGGTTGAAGAACAGAACTTTAATTAATCCAACAACAAGCATGTATTAAAACTAAGGGTTTTATTGCTAAGTGTGAAAAATGTTCTGCTTTACCGTCAGTTAAAGATGTTGATTCATGCAGCTCTTTGTGATTTATTTAAAAACCTAGAAATAAAGAAATCTCAACTATTAATCCTTTTTGGAAACAGACTTTTACAGTTATTGTATGTTTAACTCACAAAAAGCAATAAACCATTGACAACCCCTCAAGCTCTTTTTTGGCTTGGAAACACAAAAAGAACATTTATTAAAACATTTATTGATGATCTCAACCACAGGTTTCATTTTTCATGTTTCTCTGCCTCTGGAACTTTCATTTTCATCATTCATTTGGGGTTTTTCTTTGGATTTATGTTCTTAAATAGAGGATTTTCTTAATCCGCAAAGATTTGTGAAATGCTTTCAATATGTTCTCTAAACTGGTTCCAATTAAACGGTTCCATCATTCAGATTTTGGGGAAATGTTTGGTGAATTTTGCTCTAAATCCATCTGAAGTATTGAGTTTGAAATGTTAAAAAAGGAGGAAATCAAAGTTCTTGTCATGATTTTGTCTGGTTGCTCCATCTTTGTGACTTTAGCCTGTTTGTGTAAACTGTCAACAGTTCTGCTGCTCGCTCAGGAACAGTACCCGGACCCGTTTACCTATCCCGGTGAGTCCACTCGGAGAGAATGTCGCTTCCGCTCGTCTGCATCTGGTTTCTGATGTGAACCGCCCAGGGGTCACTCCTCCTGCCTGGGAACAGCAATAGGAGGATTCTGGAATCTATTAATTCTGAACATCTTCCACGTAAAGTCACCAGAAACTACGCTTAACGTACAGAATGGATTCCATCTCAAATGATGAAGATGCTGGTGAAATGCTTCAAGAAAGAAGATTTAAAGACACTTTAATGACACATTTGAAAAACAAATAGTTTATACACGACACAAGACTAACCCCCTAAAATCTAAACATGACGACTTCTAGAGAAAGTTTGAGCACAAGCTGCTCCAAAGAGAGAGACACATTAGTTGTGCAGATTCTCCACCAAAATACTCTAAAAATTTTGATTTCTTAATCATTTTTCTATCACACTTTTAATCTGTAGCATTTTTGGACGATATTTTTCTCACAACTAAAGCTTTTTGATCAAAAATATATCACTGGAACCAATAGGAAATGTAGGAATGGAAGGAAAGTTTTCAAATAAAAATCTATGCAACTTTCAAATTAATTTCTAAAATATCATTTTTTTAAATTATTTTGAAATGTATTCACTAACCATGTAAAGCCAAATGCTTAAAAAATGAAAAAAAAAAACCTAAGTTTGGGAGAAATCCCAAAATCTGGTGAGACTGACAACAAATCATTTACATTGACAGTTTGACTGCAGAAACTTGTATTTGCACTCTTCTCTTTTGATTTTTTAAATTGTTTTTTCTAATCATAAATTTTAAAGATTTTAAAGTTCAAACTTCAACTCAACTTCAACTTTTAAAATATGTAAATGACTTTGACCTTGTAAAGTTTCATTAAAGAAAATGTAATTTTGGCAGGAATTGAGATATTTTTTAAACACTGTGATGAAATCCACCAAAAAAACTGCAATATAATTTTAAATGAGATATAGATTATATCACTTACGATGAACTGGGTGACAAAAATGTTAATTTGAGAATCAAAAGTGTTTATCAACCATTTGAAATGTAATCAATACATTTTAACATGGTGGGTAAAAGGAATTCATTACAAAAATGTTCCATAATTTCAATACGGCCAGTAATCATTAAAAATATTAACAATCAATAAGTTATTCGGATGATTCGTTTAGTTTTGAAAATCAAAAATTTCTCAGCCATAAGACTTTTTGAGATTGCTGCTACCTGATCTTTAATAGCTACCAGATCTATAATGAAAACCTGGATCTGGATTCCTGATTTGTAACGACTACCTGATCTGTAATATCTACCTGATCAATAAAAGCTACCGGATCTGGCTACATGATCTGTATATATCAGCCCGATCTGCAATATCTACCCAATCTGTAATGACACAGATTGTAATTTATTGTTTTAAATGCATCTGTAAACCATGTGAACTCAAAATCAAACTGAACTGAGAAAAAAAACTCTTTATCAAATCGATCAGTTCTGGAAGTTGTTATCGATACCCAGCCCTATTTGTGACATTCTGACATGTGCATGAGATCATGTATTCTCCCTCTGTTGAGCTTTACTGTATGTTTCCCCTCTTTTTCTCAGACTCCTACGATGATTACTTGCCAGGTAAGGCCTACAGCCTCATCCATGTTCGAATGTTGTTGTGTGCTTAAAGAAACCCTCTCTGCTTGACCAGCTCCCCTTCCTGGAACGTATCAGGAGCAGGTTCAGCTCGACCCCCTGGTGCGTCCAGAAAAACCCGGTACGCCTCCAGCCAGCCACACACAACACCTTTGAGTAGAGCTGCCACAAACGATTATTTTAGTAGTCGACTAATCACAGATTATTTTTTCCGATTAGTCGACTAATCGGGTCATGTAGGAAGAGGACGTAAAACACATCAAAACTAGATACATTCACACTAGCATTATCTGCAAAATGCTAGTGTGAATGCTGTAAGCTGAATTTGGCTGCTGACAATGCCAGTGACGATAGCTGAGGATGCTGAAATTGATAGCTGAAAACAATGATAGTCAGCTGAAATATTAGTTAAATGCTAGATTAGCCCAAAAAAACAAAAAAGCCTAAATTAGCCAAAATGGCTAGCATACAGCTGAAATATTAGCTAAACTCTAAATTAGCCTAAATAAACTTTAAAAAATCCCAAATTAGTCAAAACAGCTAGCATGTTACTGAAATATTAGCTAAACCCCAAAATAGCCTAAAAAGCAAAAAAGCATCAATTAACCAAAATATCTAGCATGCAGCTGAAATATTAGTTAAATGCTAAATTAGCCTAAAAAATAAAAAAGCCAAAGTTAGCCAAAACAGCTAGCATGTAGCTGAAATATTAGCTATACTCCAAAATATATTTAAAAAAGGCTAAATTAGCCAAAATGGCTAGCATACAGCTGAAATATTAGCTAAACTCTAAATTAGCGTAAATGAACTTTAAAAAATCCTAAATTAGTCAAAACAGCTAGCATGTAACTGAAATATTAGCCATACTCCAAAATAGCCTAAAAAACAAAAAAGCCTAAATTAGCCTAAATAGCTAGCATGTAACAGAAATTTTAGCTAAACCCCAAAATAGCCTAAAAAGCAAAAAAGCATTAATTAGCCAAAATATCTAGCATGCAGCTGAAATATTAGTTAAATGCTAAATTAGCCTAAAAAATAAAAAAGCCTAAATTAGCCAAAACAGCTAGCATGTGGCTCAAATGTTAGCTAAAATCCAAAATAGCCTAAAAACTAAGGTTTTTAATAAATCTCAAAATAGTCATTTTAGCTAGCAGAATGCCAATATAACTTTCAACCTTACTACACTCTGAATCCATATAATATAAAGTAAAGACTAATCGACTATTAAATTACTCTTCAACTATTTTAATGTTCGATTAGTCGACTAATTGTAGCAGCCCCACTCTTGAGTAAAGATCAGAACCGAACTGACCGGTCTTTTTCCTTTTTTATTAGAGTCCGAGTTTGAGACGGAGCCCACGGAGCCTGGTCCTCTTGGTAAGTCGATCAGCAAGTTCAACTCCCAAGTGTTTGAGCTGAGATGATGTCGTTGGTTCCAGACTGCAGGGAGGAGCAGTACCCCTGCACCAGGCTCTACTCGGTCCACAAGCCCTGCAAGCAGTGTCTCAACAGCCTCTGCTTCTACAGGTCTGGGAAAACCTTTTCTGGTTATAGATCACAGCATTTCTTTAAGTTTATCTTCTGGATCTGACCTTAAGGGCAGAGTGGTGAGAGGAGGAAGAATCTGATGTTTCTGTTAGGACGTTCCCCCCAATGTCTGATGTTTGAGTCAAACAACTGGATTTAAAATGTTCCAGAGGAGTTGATTTCTTCTTCATCTTGTGTTTTTGTCGCAGCGTGAGGCGGATGTACGTCATCAACAAGGAGATCTGTGTGCGGACCGTCTGCGCGCACGAGGAGCTTCTCAGAGGTAAAATCCAAACACATTTAGAGCCAGGGGTGTCCACATCCAGGCCCAATCCAGGTCATCAGCAGCAGAATAAGTGGGACTCCTGGAAAACCAGCTCGCAATCCTGGATTTGGACACCCTTGGTTTAGAGCACGGGTCAAAGTCAAGGTCCGGGGGCCGGATTCGGCCCTCCTGGTAATTATATCCGGCCCTCGTTATTAATGGCAAAATTTTACTTGGCGCTCATTTCTAACTTGTATAAATTTGACAAAATCTAATTTTATGGAGAGTAAAATATTGAAAGTTTTTTAAGGCTTAAGTTGATTTATTCTGGAATAATATTCCTACCTTTTTATTTTTCATAGTTAATGAAAAGTTATGGTTTTAAAGTTTTAATAATTGGCATTCTAAAAGCTTTTTGGACTCTTTTACAATTTACTAAGATTTTTTTTGGCTATGTTGGAGTTTAGCTAATAATTCTGCAACATGTTATCTGTTTTGGCTAATTTAGGCTTTTAAAAAAAAATTTTTTTAGGCTGTTTTGAAGTTAGGCTAATATTTAAACGCTAGCTGTTTTGGCTAATTTAGGCTTTTTTGTTTTTTTGGCTATTTTGGGGTTTAGCTTATATTTCAGCTACATGCTAGCTGTTTTAGCCAATTTAGACTTATTTTTTTAGGTTAATTTGGAGTTTAGCTCATATTTCAGCTGGATGCTAACTGTTTTAGCGAATTTAGGCTTTTTTAAAAAAGATTTTAGGCTGTTTGAAGTTAGCCTAATTACATGCTAGCCGTTTTTTGCTAATTAAGGTTGTTTTCAATTTTTTAGGCTATTTTGACGTGTATTTATTTTTTCAGCTACATGCTAGTTATTTTGGCTAACTTAGTTTATTTTTTTTTTGTTTTTCAGGATAATTTGCCATTTCACTAATATTTTAGGTGGCGTTCAGCTTCAGTGATTTCAGCTATCAGCTTCAGCTTTTTTAACAATCAATTCCAGCATCTTCAGCTATCAGCACTAGCATTTTCAGCAGCCAAATTCAGTTTAAACAGCATTCACACTAGCATTATTGCAGGTAATGCTGTATATCTAGTCATAATTTTGTTAAAAAGTACATTTTTTAAAGTTTTAAAAATGTAGTTTTAGAGTTTTCAATGAATGTTTGTCCTGTTCAGCCTGCAACTTAAGGTGTGTTTTGGGTTTTGGCCCCCTGGACGATTGAGTTTGACACTCCTGATTTAGAGGAAATCCGGTCTAAAACTGATGTTTGTGTCTTTAGCGGACCTGTGTCGTGACCAGTTCTCCCGCTGTGGCGTGATGGCGCTCAGCGGCCAGTGCGCATCGCTGGCAGGAAGCTGTGGAAAGAGCTGCGGTGGATGCTGATGATCAGGAACGCCACCCGCCCGGATGCTGCCGTTCCTCCTCCTCCTCCTCCTCCTCCTCCTCCTCCTCCTGCATTCTCCTCTCTGAGCTTCTCCTGTACGAAAAGCAGCTTGAAAACTTTTAACGCTCTCTGTCCGTCTGCCCAGTAAATCCTGTCTGTACGGATGAACATCCTCAACACTGATGCTCTGGTGCTATGAAAACTCTCAGAGGTGCACAATAAACCGATTTTTTTACTTTAAATATTATATTTTGCATAATGTGACATCAGTATCTCACATTTTTTTGTACTGTAGTTTCATTAAATAAGCATCAATCCAGACAACAGTAATCCATATGTAGTGATGACGTGTCTTTGTGTTGAGTATCTTGAGTGTGAAGAAGCAGATGGTGAGTGACCTCAGTTTTTGCTACTGCTTTGTGAAACTGACTCAATAAACACTGAGGATAAACAACGTTTTTAGAGTTTTTTTGGTCTATGATGCATTAAAAATAAACTCCAGGAGTTTTTCTGCACACAGATACTTTATTCTCCAGCAAACGCGTCGTCACTGCTGTTGTCAGTCTGTCAGTGTGAAACTAAGAAAATATCATCTAGTAAAAAAAATAGCCAAAAAAAAAAAATGGTAAAAGACATAAATAGAACATTCATCCAGAATACTTGTTTTGGTCCATGATCACATTTGAACTGGGGACAGGTGGAATTCCAGCTTCCCGTCCGTACATCCGTCCATGTTCAGGACGCTGCAGCGTTTCCTTCCTGTTCTGATCAAGTTATCTTTTACTATAACAGATGACTGGCTGTACTCTGCATTTCTAGTATCAGTCGTTAGTTTTTCTCTCCACAACAGTCTATCGTTTTGCTCAGTAGTGTATAATTTACACTGAATTATTTGATTTGCGACCTAAATAGACTACTGTTAAAATCTGGAATGATCTGAACTGATTTGGGTTTGTGCAGCACCTTGACAAAACCTTGGATATAAATTGGTATTTGTTACATAAACTGAATTAAATCAGCAGCTACAAAAAAAAGTTTTTGTGCTTCAAGCTCAAACATTGACAGTATAATCACTGGACAGCTTTCTTATAGTTCATGTCATATTAAGTACATTTTTTGGCACATAAAAAACTCAGGTAAACTTTTAGCAATTTCTGCAATCTTGGTATCAAAACACTGAGCTCGTTAAGGATATGGACGCTTGTACTTTTGGTATTCGTGTGTTTTACAGTATTTAAGATTTCACGAAATTAATACGATTTTTTGGGCCCATGTTAAGTCATTGTGAAATTTGCAACTTATGCAGTTTTGATCTAAAAAACGTTCAGATCGTTCAGGACATTCATGCTTGTACTTTTGGTATTCATAAATTTGACGCAATTTAAAAATTTTACGCAATTTTTGTTAATTTTTTTCACGGCATAGTTCAAATTATTTGTTCAATTTCAAATCTATGCAGTACTGGAGTCAAATGTTAAGCACGTTCAGAACATTAATGCTACCGACGTTTTTAAGTATAATTTTGAGCATAGCTAATATTTAGCAACAAGCTAACATTTTTGGCTAATTTGGCATCTACTGAGGTTTTTTAGGCTAATTTTGAGTTAAGCTAATATTCTACCAATATGCTAACATTTTTAACTAAGGTGGCATCTACTCAATGTATTTTTTTTCTGGAGTTAAACTAATTTTTATAAACATATTAACATTTTGAAGTATTTTGGAATTTCCTGAGGTTTTATTTTGAGCTTAGCCAATATTTTAGCAACATGCTAGCAGACAAACAGGACGCCACGGTGACGGAGGCATTTTCCATGGGTGACGTCAACACCTCGATATGTCCAGTGATTCTACAGTCAATGAATTCAACAAACTAGTTAGCCACAATAAGCTTGACTGAGGTGTCACCTTCACAGGAAGTTCTTTTGTGTCCTGTAAAGGGTTAAAACATAATATGGGGCTAAACGGGAAACTAAACTACAACTCTTGAAGAGGGAGCATTATTTGGGAAATAACGTGTTAAAAAAATCAGAGTTATCGTCACATTAGAAAAGTCAAGTAATGCCCAACAACTAATATTAAGACTGAGTTTAGTATTAGTATTTAAAGTAGCTATGATTATTCTATGGTTAAATCCTGGGTTTAATAATTATTAGATAAATATGTTTTTCTGTGCGAGTGGTTAAAATCATAAAAAGCTTAAACACTTTTTGTTCAAGTGAACACAAAGACGTGCACTCTCTCTGTGACCCGGTTCGTTTTGGCTGATGTCAGCGTCGTTTTCAGTTCATTGAGGAACGTCAGCATGATGTCCATTAGACTTCAATAAAATCAATGACCGTGAGTGTGAACGCGGTGGTTGGAGTTCGCCTGCACTGACGGCTGCTTCAGAGTTCCAGACGTTTCTTAGATCCCTGCTGACGTTAACGTGGACGGAAGAGAAGGCTGCCGCCGTTTCATCTCCTGCTGCAGCTGCTCCTTCAAAGTGGACACCTGGAGAAAAAAGGAAAACGTCATTTTCCCTGAGCTGAATAAATATGGAAATATTAACGCTCAGAAAATCAAGGGGGCATTTAGTGTTTTTAAATTTGTTGTTTTCAAAGCTGTTTGGTTTGTTGAATGTGTTTTTTCCTGAATAGAGGAAACAGTTTGTTTCTTAATGGCAAAAAGATAAAACTTGTACCATTTTCTATGGCATAGTTTCTGCAGAGCGGCAGCTGTTCAATAGATTTCCATTCAGTTTATTCTGATTGAGCTTCAGTCCAGCAGCCACAGGACCGACTCTTAAAGGTAGTTCTGCACGTGTGTGACAGAAGCCGAGTCATGATACCGAACCTGCTCCTCCAGTCCTTTGACTCGGTGCCGGTGGGCTCGTTCCCTGGTGTTCAGAGTGCGTTCCATGTCCTTGCAGCTGCTCCTCAGTTTCTCCACCTCCTGCTGAGCTTCATCCCGCTGCCGCAGCAGACCTTCACACACACTGTGGGACTGCTCCATCTCGGCCAGCTGAGTCTGACGAAACACACCCAGAAGAGAACATGGAATAAAAAAAGAGCTAACATTTCATTTATCATGAATCTTGTGAGATCTTTCAGACTCTGACCATCTGAACTATAGATAATCCTCCAGTGGTTTTGGTTGATTGAACTACCAGTCAGTGGTAGATGTTTAGATCACTGACAAACAAAACCTCTTACATGTTTCTTTCCTCATTTTAAACATTTTTTGGCTTCACAAGCATCCTCTAGTCAACAGTGAATGCTTTTCTTTGCATGTTTGCAGCTTGAGGAAAGTGACCCACATGAAAAAGTAAAAAACAACTTTTATTACTTTCAGATTTCTGCTTTTTTTTTTTTTTACTGTTGACAGCATTTTTTTGGTCAAATAAAAGATAAATCTAATTTTTAGCAGTAATTACAATGATTTAGAGATGAAGGTTTCAAGCAAAAACAAGCGGGAGATTTGTGTGACCAAATCCTCAACATCTAATCTAGTTTGATGAGAAACTTTTTCTGCTCTTGTGAAACCAAAATGACGAAATTAAGTTAAATGGAAATGTTCTCAGTTAACCCTTTAACACTAGAGCTTTACCTCCGCCGTTAACATTCTTTCTACTACCGTAAATCTTCAACCATTTAGTGATCAAAGTGAATTAGATGATTCACAGATGTAGGAACCCTGTCAGACAAATCATCCGCGTGTTCTCTGGAATGTGTGCGCGTAATTGCACAAAACTGGGTAAAGTTTGCGCTCTCAAATGCTGTTCAGTGTTTGGGTTACACTAGGGTAGGTTTTTGTTGTTCCTTGGGTAAACTTTACCGCCAAAATCACTGTCTCTGACCCACCCGTGCATCTCAAATTGCGCACAGCGTGATCATCCGAGCGCTCGCCACTTCTGTATCGGCGAGAAATGGTCGGACAGTCAATCGAGCGGAAACTTTCCAAAGTTGCCAGATTTTGGAACTTGGAACCGGATTATTAGGCGCACATAGTGCGTAAAATACGGTACATGCCCTAAGTAAGATTATTTCCTTTAAGTTTATTTTCTGATCCTGAAGTTAGTTTTATTTTGAAAAACTGCCGGATTCTGTCCATAACATCCGTTTTGGTCACGTGACTTAAAGCAGCTAGCTGGGTTGCTAAGCTAGCAGTCAAAAGCTAACAAAAAGCAAACAACAGTTTCTTCTGGTAGGAAAGATCAGTGAGGGAAACAAAGAAGACCCTTCAACTTGAAAGAACAATACAGCTGCTGTTGACAGACAAACTGGGAGTTTTTCTCCACATATGGAATTACTGAGACAGTTGTTCTCATGTAGCAGAAGCCGCTCCGTCAAATCTGCGGCGACAGACTCAACTGTTTTACACACAGATAATGAAGTTGGAGACACAGTGGATTTATAATATATTTAGAAAATACCAGTTTTATGACAGTTGCATCATTTTATTTTGCTTTATTTATCCATAGCACCTTAAAAGTCAGACGTAGCTGAAGCTAGCGTCCGGTTGTTAGCCTCAACTTTGACACTAAAGGGAAAATCTTCATCATAAAGTTCAAACATTTTATGGAGGATGAAGATTCAATCAAATAAAGATGCTGATTGTGGAATATCATAATAGAGACATTTGAGGATTTTTCTATAAAAAGGCTGAATTAGGTTAAGATCCATTCAGAAACTTTAGCACAGAAAATGTTCTGAAGAAATACTCATGAGGATTTACGTAAAGACAAAATATGATCCAAATTTTTGACCTGAAAGGTAATTGGAGTCTAGATCGAGTGTTCAAATGGCATTCTGGGGAGAAAAAATGTAATATTTCCTTTATGGAATGTTTTTAAAATCAGAAACGACTTCCACAAATCAACAACTTTTATTGAATTTTCATGTGTAAAAAAAAAATACTGATATTTTTAGACTTTTTTTAAAACTGAATTTCTTGTAGAAACATTTTTTTAATTGATTTTCAGAAACCAGAACCTTAAAAATACCAACTTCAGCCCCAGTCGGACCGGTCCAATTTAAACCAATCCGTGTCCTGAAAAAGTTTTGGGACCGCTGCTTTACAGTATACCAAAGAGCGTTTGTTATTTATTTGTCGCCGGTGACTTCTCCGGGGTTTGGTTTGTTAAAACGATGCTGACAGCGGTGTGGAGTGATCGAGTCACCTGCAGCATCAGTATCTGCTGCTGGGCCTCCTGCAGCTCCTGCTCTGCGGTGTTCAGGGAGCGGTCCAGCCGGTTCTTCTCTGCTGAGAGCCGCATGCTGCCCTCCTCAGTCTTCAGCTTCTGCCTCTCAACCTAACACGGAGACGACGGCGCTTCAGAAGCAGAATGGAAGTCAACATTTGTAGGAATGAAAGCCTCTCAACCTTATCCAAGGTGTTCCTCAGGGCGTCCTTGTCCTTCTCCAGCCTTGCAGCTTGCCTCTCTGCGTCCTTTTTCTCCGTCTCCAGCAGAGCCACGGCTCTTTGCAGTCCGAGCAGACGCTCCTCCACAGCGGCTCGCTCCGTCTGAGCCTTCTGGACGCTGTGCTGAGTCTCTGCCAGACTTCCTGAGCGCTGTCGCAGAGCCTAAAGGAAAGAAGATAAGATTTAGTTTTTTTTTTCTTCTCCATTAGACTTCTACAGTTTCTCTTCTTTCCTGACCTCCAGCGTGCTGTTAAGCTCCGCCTCCAGCTCCTCTCTCCGCAGTTCACTCTGGCTCAGCTCACCCTGGAGGGTCTGCACGCGCTCAGTCAGAGCAGCCATGCTTCTCTTTGCTTCAGTTAATGAAGAGCGGGCTTCGTCCATCTTTTCCTAAACAGCACATACGATCCCTCCATCAGCTTTTAGAATCCGGTTCCATCCTCTCCTCGGGAGACGCTCACCTGCAGGAGTCTCTTGTCCTGTTCGGCCAAACTCAGAGTCTTCTGCAGAGCAGCGAGGCGAGTCTGCGTGCCACTGTGAGAAGCTGCAACCTCCTGGAGGCTCTGGCTGAGGGTCGTGACCTTCTGCTTCAGAGCGGCTTCACCCTCCTGAGCTTTCAGCAGAGCTTGGTTCAGTCTGTCCACCTCTCGGTGCAGCAGAGACACTTGTGCTTCTCCCTCTGCCACCTGCAGTTTTTACAAAACCACTCAGTGTTTTTCAAAGTAAAAGTCATTTTTTTCTTTTTGTGTTTACACCACATTAGAAAATATCAATAACTTTGAAAGACCCACTCCTATTAAAATTGTGTTTTAACATGTTCTTCTGGCATTTTTCACAAGATATAAAAATAAAATTAGGCTTAAAATTCAATTTCTGCGTATTTCTTGATTCAAATTGTTGTGAATCAGGAGGAAAACAATGCTGTTTGAAACAGAGATTCTTTGTGACGTAGAAAATACACTGGGGCTGCGCTGCAGCGGAGAGGGGAAAAGGGGGTGGGGTTACTAAGCCTCAATGGTCCCGCCCACAACTGAGACGCCAACTTCTAATGAACTCCTGCAGAAACTATGTCCTAGAAAACAACACAAGTTTACTGCAGTGTTTTTCAACCTTTTTTCAGCCAAGGTACACCTTTTTCCATGAAAAAAATCCCGCGGCACACTAGCATCCAAAAAGGTAAAAAAATTTGCCTGTATTGATGTACAGTCCCTCCACAATCTAGTGTACATTTTTTTATATAAGTGGGAAGCATCATTAATCAATTTGCTCAAATTAAACGTATATCATTAATGAATAATCTAAAAAAATACTTCTAAATAATCTGTTTTTATGAATGTTTTTTTTTTCTTTTTTTTTTTAATACTTCCAAAACTATCAGACAAAGTAAAAACAACGTTCTTTTGTTGTTTCCCTCCACATGAGAATTCTGGCTGAAAATTCAATTCTTTTGCATTTGTTTTCCTAAAACAGCGGCTCTTTTGGCTACCAAAATAGCTTTTTAGGTTGTTGTTTGCTTTGTTTGATTCATTATAAACTACTAGATAAGATTATGCACAAAATCCATGATGTAAATATGTTTTTATTCATATAAAGTGTAAATTAGTATATGCTGTTATTTATCCCTTCCAGATAGAATGTACAAAATGAATGATAAAAGAACTAACAATCAACTATTCAGTTTTTAACTCTACGCATTTTAAGCTTTTTTCTTTTTAAACACATTTGAAGTGAACAACACAAAACTCTGCAATTACAACCCAAATACAAATTAAATTGTCCAAAAACCACTAAATCAAGACTTTTATTCACATTGACATTAAGAAAGACAAAAGAGTTTCAGAGTTTCAGCTTTGAGGATGTCATCTGCTTTCTTCTGTCAGTGATGATCTGCTCTGTTTTAGAGAAGATTCTCTCAGTTCTCAGGTGTCTGGACAGGTTGATTGTGGAGCCACAAATATATACAGAATATATATACATATAGAATATTTTTACTGAAGACTCTGTTCCTTCATACTATCAAGAAAAGTCGAATGATTCCAGTTTTTTTCTTCTTTTTCTTTTCATTTTCTTGACATTTTGTGTTGATGTTTTCTCTCTATCTCTCTCCCTATTTCGCTCTTGCGCTGCTGAACGTGTAAGCCCCTCCCCCTCCACCCAGCGCTCAGCGCGCGCACTTAACCCAATGCATCATGGGGGCTGTAGTGCATAAACTCACGCAGATGCCGGCATACTGTCGTTTCTGAGCTTCATTCTTTTGTTCACTTTTTAAACTGTCTGACGTCGGATCCGCTGGAAGCTACACCGCTAAACACGAGCTTTAGCTGTTATTTTATGGAAATGAGAGACTTTATGAGCCGAATCAGAACAAGGAAGTGAGGACGTTAATCACTACTGATTGGTCAGATTGATGACATGTGATCAAGCCTCCAACAATGATTGGCGGAGACAGCTGAAGGGGGAGGGGCTTTTCTAAAAGCTGAGTTTGAGGCTAGTTTTGCGGCTGGATTGCGGTAATATCATTCTGATTAGTCATTTATAGAATCAAAGATATATTATATTTATTTTACCATCTTGCATATTCAAAACTATCGAGTGTTAAATCAGGGCCGTTTGGATGAACACAGAGCGGATACCATAGTGATGGTAAATGTTTTAGATATGTGAAAATTGGTCATTTCCCGCGGCACACCGGTTGAAAAACACCGGTTTACTGATCTTAACTAAAAACTGCATGAATAGAATTAAAAGACCACTGGGAACACTTTAACAATTAAAGATGTTACGATTCTTAGTGAATCTGTAAAAGAAAAGACTCAAACACGTCAAAATGTTCAGAGATGCAGAAATTTAAAATGTTTTTTTTTTCCAGGTCTGCGCCTAAGCTTAGAAATGCAGAGCAGGGTTTAAAATCTGGAATGATCTGAACTGATTTGGGTTTGTGCAGCACCTTGACAAAACCTTGGATATAAATTGGTATTTGTTACATAAACTGAATTAAATCAGCAGCTCCAAAAAAAAGTTTTTGTGTTTCAAGCTCAAACATTGACAGTAGCTGCGTTTCCATTACACTTTTGCGCAAAACTTTTTCGAAATTTCTAGAATTTCGATAAAACACTGTTTCGAAAAAACAGCGTTTCCATTAAACCATGATTATGCGAAAAACTCGAAGTAATTCCCGCGATAAGTCATTAAAAAAACATGACGACGGATATAAACACTATTTTCATGTGCAGTAGATTCATTCACATTTCTGCCACGGAGCTAGCTCTCATCCTTCCCATTCAGAGAAGACGTCTACGTCTGATCCGAGCCTTGGAGCGGCAGGCTCCTTAAACGTGGGAGCGACGTAGAGTCAAACAGTTTTGGGAAATCGTGGTTGAAGAATTCACCGAAGAGCTGTGGATTCAGCATTTTCGCATGACACGCTCAACTTTTGATGAGCTGTGCGGTGCCCAAGGCAGCCAGTTGCTGTGAAAAAGCGCATTTGACCAGCTTTTCCTGCTTCCTGTCCGAAACGCCATATCCGGTTAATGGTCACGTGACTCGTTTGTTTCGAAAAAAGTGTTTCCATTACAGTTTTTCGAAAAACTACTGTTTCGATACGGCCCAAATACCACCTCCTCTAAGCGCAAAAACTTTATTTCGAAAAAGGCGAGTTTTTTCGAAATTGTGGTGTTTCCATTAGGATAATTTAATATCGAAATTCCGTTTTTCGAAATTTCAGAGTTAATGGAAACACGACTAGTATAATCACTAGACAGCTCAACCCCTCCCCCCTCGTGTTCCAAACAGGAAGTAAAGCTGGTTAAAAAAAGGGCGTTATTTCTCAGTCATCGTGTGAATGCTGTGTTAGCAGGGTTTTGCGCTAAGCGGGCGCAGCAGTCCGTCACATGGAGCTCAACATGAAACGAGTATGAAAGGACTTCTGATCATTTCAATATTATGTGTAATTGTTTGTTTGTATTAAATCTTTTCTGTTAGTAGGAAAACAGTTTGATGTAAGGGGCAAAAAGAAAACATACTTGGCCTTAAAATACCTTTAAAGTCTCCTTATGACATTTTTGTTATGAAAAAATGTTCCCAGTAGTGTTTTAATTATGAAGTTTTTAACCTAAATCCTACAACCTCAATGTCTCAAAAAGCCATTTTTCATGTTGTTTAGTTAATCTCCTCTGAGGGGGCGTGGCTTTTGGTGCCCCTTCCCTGATCCCCCCCCTGTCAGATTGTGATAGCTCTGCATAAATCTTCGTCTTCTTCCTTCCCAGACAAAAAAAAAAAAAAAAAGTAAAACTGTGAATCGAATCGAATCTTGACTGAATCGTTACATCTCTATTAACAATAGATCAAAAGATGATAGGAGTGGGTTTTTACCATTTTCAGACCAGGCTTCTTCATAGCTGCACAGTTATTTAAACAGGTAAATTAATTAAGGACTAATAAGGATAAGCAGAACCCAGGAATCATGTTTTTGGACTGTAGGAATAAGGTGGAGAACCTGGAGAAAACCCACTTATGCCTGAGGAGAACATGCACACAGAAAGGAAACCCAGATTCGAACCTCGCTGTGAGGCGAGAGTGCTAACCACTACACCACGTCTGTACCTGTCTGAGCAGACCGTCGTGGCGCTCCTGTGAGGCCTGGCTTTCAGCCTCCCGGTCTCCCAGGCTGAGTTTGAGCCTCTGCAGCTCCCCTTCCAGACTGCGCCTCCCCAGCTCCACCCGGGTGGCTCGAGCTTCGGCGGCCTCCAGCGCCTCCCGCAGGCGCTTCCTCTCTGCCTCCAGGCGTGCCTCGGAGGCCCGCTGCTTATTTAGCTGCTCCTGCAGACAGGGAGGGGGCAGCAGTCATGTCATCGGATGCAAGTTTTGTTTATGAAGTTGAGGTGAGATTACAGAGGACAGCAAACGACTCCTCTGAAATAGTCCAACATGAGTCACTGTGGAATAAACAGACATACGACGAGCAGACCACTAGAGGTGTGACCCTGCATGTGTGTGACATCTGTTGTTATTACAATCTCTAACAGCTTACACTTCTAGATACGGCCCCACTGTTGAGTGCTGCCATATGCTCAAGTGGTGTGTGTGCAGATTTACATGTTTTTACCTGAGTGTGCTTCTTATCCATCTCTGCGGTGTGCAGCGAGCGCTCCAACTCCTTCACCCTGTCGGCGAGAGCTCTCCTCTCTCTGTCCGCTCTCTTCACCGCATCCTCCTGCTGCTGCAGCAGAACCTGAGTGCTGGTCAGACGATCATCCAGCCCGCGCTTCCCTGCAAGCAAACACAAAAATATGATCAAGGAGCAGATTTAAATCTCTTTGATGCTCTATTTGAGTGTTTGACCTTCTTGTAATGCTGCCACAGACGATTTTTTAAATAGTCGACTAATCACGATTATTTTTTCCAATTAGACGACTAATCGGCTTTTGCACAAAGTGGATATAAAACACACGTCATTAGCTTTAAACTAACTAAAAACTAGATATATAGCATTACCTGCGATAATGCTAGTGTGAATGCTGTAAGCTGAATTTGGCCATTAAAGATGCAAGTGCTGATAGCAGAAGTGAATGAAATTGATAGTCAAAAACACTAAAACTGATAGAAAACTAAAATATTAGTCAAATGAAGAATTAGCCAAAAAAACTGAAAAAATGCTAAGATAGTGAAAACACGCTAGTATGTAGCTGAAATATTAGCTAAACTCCAAATTAGCCAAAAAACTTTAAAAAAAAATACTAAATTAGCAAAAACAAGCTAGCATGTTGCTGAATTATTAGCTTAACTCCAAAACAGCCTAAAAACAAAACAAAGCCTAAATTAACCAAAACAAGCTAGCATGTAGCAGAAATATAAAACTCCAAATTAGCCTAAAAAAACAAAAAAAGCCTAAATTAGCCAAAACAGCTAGCATGTAGCTGAATTATTAGCTAAATTCTAAAACGGCCTAAAAGAAAAAAAAGACTGAATTAGTCAAAACAAGCTAGCATGTAGCAGAAATATAAAACTCCAAATTAGCCTAAAAAAACAAAACAAAAAAGCCTAAATTCGCCAAAACAGCTAGCATGTAGCTGAATTATTAGCTTAACTCCAAAACAGCCTAAAAACAAAACAAAGCCTAAATTAACCAAAACAAGCTAGCATGTAGCAGAAATATAAAACTCCAAATTAGCCTAAAAAAACCAAAAAAAGCCTAAATTAGCCAAAACAGCTAGAGTGTAGCTGAATTATTAGCTAAATTCTAAAACGGCCTAAAAGAAAAAAAAGACTGAATTAGCCAGAACAAGCTAGCATGTGACTGAAATGTTAGTTAAATTCCAAAACAGACTAAGAAACTTAAAAAACAGCCTAAATTAGAAAAAAACAAGCTTGCATGTAGCTGAAATTTTAGCTAAACTCCAAAATAGCCTAAAAAACCTTAATAAATGACAAAATAGTCCAAAAAGCTAGCATAATGCTATTATAACTTTCCACATTAATACACTCTGACTCCATATAACATAAAGTAACGACTAATCAACTATTAAATTAGTCATCGACTGTTTTAATAGTCGTTGATTAGTCGACTAATCGTGGCAGCCTTACCTTCTTGACATTCCTTTAAGCTGTTCTGCAGGTGAGTGAGTCGGTTCTGAGCGCATTCTCGCTCCACCTTCTGCTCCTCCAGCTCCCGCTGTACAGTCATCAGCTGGCATTGGGCATCATCCTGCAAAACCAGGAATGTTCAAACATCACAACACAGACATCTAAGGCATGTGATGTGTTGGTCTCCAAAGCAGTGACTGACCCTTTCTCTGTGAGCATCTCGCAGCTCCTGCAGGAAGTCTCTGAGGCCGCTGCGCAGTGTGTCCGGATCCAGCTCCGGCTGAAGGGCAGGCAGAGGAGTACCGCCTCGTTCTGGAGACACAGCTCCTGATCCCAGGGTGTTGTCAGGGGTACTTCCCCTGAATTCTGCAGAAACGTACATTTTCACATGTGGAGTACTGTGGTGTGCTTCAAACACAATTTTACAGGAGTTGAATGTTTTTAAGCCTTTTTTTTCCTCAATTATGAGTGGATTTTTTGAGCATTTTTCACAGCTCTATTCCGATACATGAAAGACTTGGCATCATAGAACTCCAGTTGGGTACAAACCGCAATTATTAATTTCTCCTCCATGATAAATTTTCCAACGGTTGGCATTTTTGTGAAGTAAATGGGACGCCACCCATACGTCACCACCAAATTCGAGTCCCCAATCGGAAAGTTCAACCCAGTTTAACTTGCAACACGTGTTGAATTGTTGTGCGTTTTACACATGGAGCCTGAAAATGGTCTTAAAAATGTGCGTAGCTATGGGTGAACGCGAGAGTTTTGAACGAAGCCTGAAAACTGCGTTTCCACAGATTTTTATAGGAAGTTGTTGCATGAACATAAGTTGCCAAGTGCTGTGTGAATGTAGCTTTAAGATGGTATTCTTCTTTCCTGCTTTTTTCTGATTTAATAATAATTACATCCAAATGTTTACAAAATGTTTAGATTCAGGTAAAGTTTTTCTCTCCAACACTTAATTTGAAGGAAATTTCCTTGTTTAGGAAAGTGGAATTTGTCATTTTTTGTAAAACTTTATATTTTGACAATCTTCTAGGTTTTGATTCTTTGTTTCTTTAAAATCAAAGGTTTCTATTAGTAGTTTTTGCTTTTTTTAAATAAATTGTTTCACTTGGGTGATGTCTTTTGGATAGACTTCCAAACTCTTTTAGCATTTTGCAAGAAAATAATAATTTAGTGTAAATTTGGAGATCATTCTTTCATGATCTGAATCTCAAGGTGAAGCTGTGAAAAGGAAATGACAGAATTTGAGGAATCTTTTCAGAATAACGAGGAACATCTTTTGTTTTCATCAAATCACCATGGAAACGTGGGGCTTTATCACAGGGAGCATTTGACAGTCTTTTTTATAAATGAAAGGAGAAGGTTATACATGCAAACTTTACATTTTTTTTTGTGAATAGTAACAATGCACATTAACAAACATTGCTGTAAACATGTCAGTGTTCACTGCAAAGCTACTTTTCAACTGTGGTCGCTGGGTGAGATGTAGGTCAGCCAACAAGCACATAAAAAGTGTGGATGTACACTCCAAACTTCCTGGGAAAAGTCAAACCATAGTTAGATTCTCACCTTTAGGGGGCGACAGTGAGGGCCGTAAAGGCGAGATGCTGTGGTGGCGGGACATACTGCCGGGTGAGGTAGAGCTCCCCCCTGGACTCCTCCCCCTGCTCGCTCTGCCGCTGGCTCCGATCCCCAGCGTTCGCGTTAGCGCCGACTGGAGGCTGCTCAGGCGGAACTCCAGGTCCCTCCTGGAGGCCTCGGCCCGCGTCAGCTCAGCTTCGGTGGCGGTCAGCCTGCCCTGCGCCTCGCTGAGCTGCAGGCTGAGCTGAGCGGCAGAATCCTGCGCTGTCTGCGCACGCAGTGACAGATTCTTGGCTTCGTCCTGGAGCTTCTTCTCGCAGCCTCGCGCCTCCTGCAGCTGAGATGTCAGCTCCCGCTCGCAGCTGCGCCAGCCGGACTCGGACTCCATGAGACGCTTCTGCGTCACGGAGAGCTGCTCAGAAAGGATAACATGTGAGAAGCCAGTGTGAGAAAGAGCTGGTAAAAGTTTTCACTCACCTCTCTCTTGAGGGAGTCTCTGGCCGTTTGGGTTTCAGTGAGCTTCTGTTTGCAAATGAAAACCTCCTTTCCTCTCTCCTCCTCTCTTTGCTCCTCCAACGACAGACGGGTTTGCAGCTCAGCCACCTCCCTCCCTTTCTGCTCCTTCTCTGCATCCAGAACCTTCAGCTGAAAACAAAAAAGTAAATTAGTGCTACTACAAACAATTATTTTAATAGTCCACTAATCACCGATTATTTTTTCCGATTATTCGACTAATTGGTTCACGCATAAAGCGGATGTAAAGCGCACATATTAACCATCATTAGCTTTAAACTAACTAAAAACTAGATATATAGCATCACCTGTGATATTGGTAGTGTGAATGCTGTAAGCTGAATTTGAAGATGCTAGTGCTGATAGCTGAAGATGCTGAAGTTGGCAGCTAAAATCACTGAAGCTGAAAGCCAGTTAAATATTAGTTAAATGCGAAATTAGCCTAAAAAAACTGAAAAAAGCCTAAATTATCCAAAACAGCTAGCATGAAGCTGAAACATTAGCTAAACTTAGTAGACTAAAAAATAACAAAAAAAGTCTTGAATTAGCCAAAACAGCTAGCATGTAGCTGAAATATTAGCTAAACTCCAAATTAGCCTAAAAAGCCTTAATAAATGCCAAAATAGTCCAAACAGCTAGCATAATGCTACTATAACTTTCAACTTTACTACACTCTGACTCCATATAATATAACGTAATGACTAATTGAATACTAAATTAGTCGTCGATAAGTCGACTAATTGTGACGTCCTTACACCTCATGACCATCACTCTGACCAAACGTGTTCCTGAGTGTGAGGACAGAAACTCGTGGAGTTTTTCTGACCTGTCTCCGAAGCTCCTGAAGTTCACGCCGAGCCTCAAGGCGCGACCTTTCCACTTCCCTCAGACAACTCCGCAGCTCGGCCACTTCCTTCTGCGAGGAGGACAGGCTCTCCTCCAGCACCGCCAGCCGCTGCTCCTTCTCCTCACACTGCCGTTTCACACTGATGATACAAGCATGAAAACTTTTCCCGGCTGCACTTGTGCCACCACCGTTTCAGAATTTACCTTATTCTCTCTGATTCTGCACTTCGGAGAGCCTCCTTCAGCTGAGCGTTTGATTGGCTGAGAGCGTCTCTTTCCTTTGTGACATCACAGAGGCCGCGTCGCAGCTCGGCTCCTTCCCTCCTGTGGCTCTCTGAGGCTTCCTGAGTTTGTGTGAGTCGGCGTTCTGTCTCCAGGAAGTCCCGCCTCAGCTGCTCGCGGTTCTCCTCAGCAGCTGAGAGAGAAGCTCTGCTCTGCTCCAGCTGAGGAACATCAAGATCAGAGTTCTTAGTTTGGAAAACAACAATAAAAGTTTGGAATCAGTTTAAATTTTGGAGCCAATGTTTTCTACGGATTAAAACAAAAAAGTTCCTCTTGGGTTGCAGGTTTGATCAGACAAGACGAGAGACCTTTAGATGGTTCTTATGACACAGGAAATAAGTGATACTGGGGTTTTTTATTTTAAGGAAGCCCAATAAAATACTCTCATTTATTCAATTGAACAAATTCATACTTTTATAAAAATATTTCGTCTTATGGTATTTATGAACAGAAAGCTCGTTAGATTGAACTATTATTCCTGATTAAATTACTAAAAAGCAGAAACATTTTGCGTGAATCAAGACTGGTTTCAACTGAAATTTTGCGCCCCGAGTGCAATCGCGTGCAAATCGTGTCATTTAACTTAAATTCATTTCAGCGATTAGAGTACTATGCAGAAAACTCTGTCCAAAAAATATTTTTTAACACCAAAAATAATGAAAACTTTCCAAAGAAGTTAGGGATATACCAAACGTCACAGACAGAGAGAGAGAGAGAGACAGATCGGACATCTAGATAGAAAATAGAGGAAGTAGCTGGAAAAATGTCTTCTTCCTCATATCTGCAGCACTAGAGAATTCGCTCCTTTTTTAAGTAGAATTATTTTGCCTTTGTACTAGTGCTGCCACAAACGATTATTTAAATAGTCGACTAATCACCGATTATATTTTTCAGATTAGTCGACTAATCAGGTCGTGCAAAATGTGGATGTGAAACACACGTCATTAGCTTTATCTAACTACAAACTAGATATATAGCATTACCTGCAATAATGCTAGTGTGAATGATGTAAACTGAATTTGGTCGCTGAAATCACTGAGGCTAAAAGCTGAAAAATCTGAAGATGATGGCCAGCTAAAATATTTGTTAAATGCCAAATTAGCCTAAAAAAACTGCAAAAAAAACCCAAGTTAGGAAAAAAAGCTAGCACATAGCTGAAATATTAGCTACATTCCAAAATAGCCTTAAAAACTGAAAAAAATCCTAATTTATCCAAAAAGATAGCATAATTTCATTATAACTTTCAACTTTACTGTACTCTTACTCCATGTAGTATTAAGTAACGACTAATCGACTATTAAATTATATGTCAACTATTTTAATAGTTGATTAGTCGACTAATCATGGCAGACATACTTTGTTCTTCCTGCTTCTGTGTAGGGGACAAACTCCTCACTTCCTCCTCTTCCTTTCATGTACCGGTCTGAGCGTGATGCTGATCATGTTAAAAATAAATCCTGCAGATGATCGCGTCGCTTGAAAAGTATAAATACCACTCAGAAGTTCATCACAGTTATAGCAGCCGACATTAGCATGAACTAGGCTGTGCGATTGTGACTGATGTGATGGCTGATCCCTGAGAAGTATAAACAGGGTTTTATGATGTCTCCTTCGAGGTGTCGTGTACCTCTTTGAGAGCAACATCAGCTCGAGAACGGAGGTCTGCGCAGGTTTCTCTCAGACTCAGGATGTCCCTCTCGTAACCAGCCGCTGCATCTTCCATCTGGGAGTGAAGTTCCTGCAATTCACTGGTTAGAGCCCCGACTCTGATCTGGATCAAACACAAAGAATGAACAAAACAAGAATAAAAAAGTAGTGACAGGTAAAGCTCAGGGTCAGTCTAAAGGTCCCCGCTGCCTCTCCTCACCAGCTCCTGCTCTTTGTACTGAGCAGCTTCTCTGGCCGTCCGCTCAGCCTCCAGGCTCAGCGCCGACAGATCTGCCTGCAGACTGGACACCTTCTCCAACAAAACCGTTTTCTCTGCCTCCTTTAGTGAGAGGGCCTGCAGACAGAGGGAATTCTGTTCAGCACTGACACAGCTTCAGAACCTGCCGTCGACTGATGCTTTCACCTGTTGTTTCTCAGTCTCTGCCTGCAGCAGGCACTGATCTCTCTCGTGCTGCAGAGCTCTCAGAGCATCCTGCAGCTCATCCTTCTCTCTCCTGGATCTGTGGAGCTGATCTTCTGTTTCTTGTCTGAGTTTCCGCGCAGCCATCTCGTGCTCCATCTGCAAGCTGTGCCGCACAACTTCCTGTGCAGAGGAGGGGAGACAGCTTCATGAGGATACGCTGAAGCAGCTTTCAATGATGTTTGACTCAAACTCCGACCTTCTCCAGGGCCAGTCTCTCCGCCTCCTCCTGATGCTCAGAGGTGGCCTTGTGTAAAGCCTGCTGGGCCTCCAGCTGAGCAGCATTTAGAGCCTGAGTCAGCGCTTGTTTGTCTCTCTCAGCCTGGGTCAGCTGGTTCTCAGCATCTGAGCGCAAACGCCGGAGCTCCACTGAAGTCCAGGAAAATAGAAAACAGGGATACGACTCAGTCCAGATGAACCACATGTCAAAGTCAAGGCCCGGGGGCCGAATCCGGCCCTCCAGGTAATTATGCCCGCCCCTCCAGATCATTTTATTTTATTGTTATCAATGGCTCGATCTTATCTTGTGTTTATTTTTAACTTGTAGAATTATGACAAGATATATTTTTATGGAGAGTAAAATAATGAAAGTTATTTAATATTTAAGTTCATTTATTCTGGAATAATATTCCTGCCTTTTTATTATTCATAATTATGTTAAAAAGTTAGTTTTAAAGTTTAAAAAGTTAGCATTCTGCTAGCTTTATGGAATATTTTAGCATTTACTAAGATTTTTTAGTCTGTTTTGGAGTTTAGCTAATATTTCAGGTACATGTTTGCTATTTTGGCTGATTTAGGTTTTTTTCAGTTTCTTAGGATATTTTGAAGTTTAGCTATTTTTTTCAGCTACATGCTAACTGTTTTGGCTAACTTGAGGTTTTTGGGTTTTTTGCTATTTATCTTATATTTTAGCTGCCTATCACCTTCAGCGTTTTCAGCTATCATAACTAGCATCTTCAGCGGCTAAATTCAGCTTCCAGCATTCAGACTAGCATTATTGTAGGTAATGCTATATATCTAGTTCATAATTATGTTTAAAACTAAAGTTAGGTATTAAAAATTTAGTGTTCAATAAATGTTTGCCCTGTTCGACCTAAGGTGTGTTTTGGATTTTGGATCGAGTCTGACACCCCTGATGTCTTCACCTGTAGCAGTTTCACAGCGAACTCGAAGGTTTTGGTTTTCGGCTTCCAGCTGTTCTCTGCGAGATTCCACCTGCAGGAGCTGCTGCTGTGCATCAAAGAGACTCGTTTCCAGCGTCTCCCGCTCTGACCTGCAGGCCAAGCAAGCAAAAAGCCACAAGAGTTAGATAATTTAGGCACCAAAGAGAAACAGATGTATCTATTGGTAAGGCACTTCATGTTACTATTGCTCCTTCATTGGTTTATTTTATATATCTTATGTTTAAACCTGTCATTTTGTCTTTCCTAATAAACTGAGACGAACAGACGAAGAGAAGGACTGTCAGAAAAAGGAAAAACCATTTTAAAGGTGAAATGTGTATTTTATCTGACTGCCTTTTACATTTTTACTGAAGAAGTAACAAACAGAAATGTACTCATGTCTAAAACACCACCCACCTCAAAATCCACAATAACCATCTATAACTGTAACACAGCTCTGACCTGAAAGCTGTCAGTTCCTCAGCCAGCAGCGCGTTTTCCCTCTCAGATGCCGTCAGCTGGACCACCAGAGCTGCTTTGTCTCTGGCCAGTTCTGCCCGACTGCGACCGGCTTCCTCTAACGCCATCTCGTTCCTCTGACCCTCGCCCTTGGCAAGACTCAACTCTGAGTCTAAAGAGGTCACCTCACCACACAGCTGCCACAAAACCAAAGAGAAACAGATACAGTTTAGTCAAAACAACACAGTGTTCCATCATTTCACCTTTGATGGTCTCAATGATATATTTATTTTACATTTTTCCAACAGCACATCATGTTCTGCATCCTGATTGGCTGTTGACCTTGTCAATCAATCACCTCCACATCATAAATCTTTTATCATGATCAGAACTTTGTTTTCATTCTATAATCCTGGATTTATTTTCTATGAAAGTTTGAACTTTGAGAGTTTAAACCGGAGAGAAGAGTAAAAATGTTCATGTCTGTTTGAGGAAAGTGTAGAAAGTGAGGAGTTTTACAGCCTTAAAACATCTGTAATCTCACTTCACAGCTTTCACCTATTGCAGATTATTTTTAGAACGCAACTCCTGTAATTAACAAGGTAACAATGTTTAAAGATACATTTGGCTTCAACAATCATGAGCTAGAAAAGTTACATTACCTGTGATAATCCTAGTGTGAATGCTTTTTGCTGAAAGTAGTCATTGAAGATGCTAAATGTTTTTGCTGTAAATGGTGATGCAATTTACTTTAACTGCTGAAAAGATTTACTGAAAATGCAAAAGCTTCTTCCATAATGTCAAACTTGCTAGAAAACTGGAAGTTTTGTTAAAAATATATGAAAGAGCGCTGAAGTTTACCTAAATTTAGGACAAAACTGTAGTAAAATGTAGTAAAATGTCTTTAAAATCCCTAATACATGTCAGTTTTCCAAAAATATTTAGTGTGTTGCTTAAATATGAGCTGAACTCCAAATTAGCCAAAAAAGCTAGCTCATTACTAGCTAAACTCCAAAATAGCCTAAAATTCATCAGTAAACTAAATTACCCAAAAACGTTAGCATGTTGCTAAAATAGAAGCTAAACTCTAAGTTAGCCAATAAAAATCTCAGTAGATAAGAAATTAGCCAAAAACGCTAGCATGTTGCTTACATATTAGCTAAACTCAAAATTAGCATAAAAAAAGCCTTAATAGATCTAAGATTAGCAGAAAAAAGCTACCATATTGCTTAAATACCAGCTAAACTAAAAAGTAGCTTAAAATTCCTCAGTAAACTAAACTAATCAAAAACGTTACCCTGTTACTAAAATAGAAGCTAAACTCTAAATTAGCATAAAAACCTCAGTAGATAACAAATTAGCCAAAAACGTTAGCATGTTGCTAAAATATTAGCCCAACTCCAAATTTGCATGACAACTCCAGTATTGGCCAATTAGCCAAAAAAGCTAGCTCGTTGCCTAAATACTAGCTAAACTCCAAAATAGCCTAAAATTCCTCACTAAACTTAATTTGTTAAAAACGTTAACCTGTTGCTAAAATAAAAGCTAAACTCTAAATTTATTTTAAATGATTATAAAAGATGAAAACATATATTTAAATGTTTGTTGTTAATCTACCTAAAATTTTGAGATTTTAAGACTTTCTCATTCATTTTCTATTGGGTATATTTTGCTTAATATTTCAAAGTTTATGAATACCAAAAATACAAACAGTAATGTCCTGAATGAGATGATCGTTTTGATACCAAGAAATCCGTCAAAGTGTGACTGAGTTTTTTGTGCCAAAAAACAGAGAAAGGAGCAGGAGAATGAATGTGTGAATGCTTACTAAACATTTATACAGTAAAGCTCTAGAAATCCGGTTCCGTCGAGTACCTGGGTAACCTTTTCCTGTAGCTTGAGTCTTTCAGCCCGGAGGTTCTGCAGTTCTGCCTCCATGCCGGCCCGGCTTAACTCGGCGTCCTGCAGAGACTGCTGCAGAGTGACGCGGGAAGACTCCAGCTCCAGCTTGTCCTGCTCCTGCCGGACCAGCTCGTCCCTGATGGTCAGTTTCTCCTGCTCTGCCTCCCGTTTCTGAGCCTGCAGGAGACTCTTCTCCTCCTCAAGCTTGGAGACAGAAGTAACACTTTACGACAACAGAACCTGTTTTTATATAAAGCCATTTTTTAAGATTTTGTATGAAAAAAAAGCACAAATCTCCTTATTTTTACCAACAAACAAGAGTGAAATAATTACCTAACTATGGTTTAATTTTCAATTTTATGCTTTTAAACTCTTCATTTAATTAAATTCTGAGCTTTTATTTGCAATTCTGCTTCAAAACAATGATGTAAAATACACATGCTTTGAGAATGCATTCATTTAGAGGAGCAGAGTTTATCACCTGCAGAATATACTTGTTGAGGTCGACTTTGTCTTGGACCAGACCCTCATTGAGGTTTCCCATCTTTGTAAGAGAGTCTCTGAGAGCTGCATCCTCATACTGCAGCTTGCTCAGATGCAGAGACAGCTCTTTGTTGGCGCTTGCCGCCTGCAGGATAGACCTGGATCAAATCTGGGTGGCATTGAGCCCAAGAGTACAGCTTAAAAAATCTAAAATAACTACAAATCCACCCTTTTCTCACCCGAGCAAGAGCTTCAGAAAGTTGGACGTTCTCTCGCTCCAGCAGCTGCCTCTCCACCTCCCCCTGCTGGTGAGTTTCTCTCACTGCAGAAAGTTCTCCGCGTTGAGCCGAGACTCGACTCTCACTCTGATCCCACTGCTTCTGTCTGTGTTCAGGTAACACGTCCATACAATCCATCCATCAATCCATCCATCAATCCAATGAGTGAACGAATGAATGAAAAAAGTAAGGAAGGAAGGAGGACAGAAAGAAAAGAGTAAAAGAAGAAAAGAAGGAATGAAGGAAGAAAGGAAGGATGGAAGGAAGAAAGGAAGGAAGAAAGAAAGGATAGAAGGAAGCAAAGAGGAAAAGAAAAGAAGAAAGGAAGGATGGAAGGAAGAAAGGGAGGAAGGAAAAAATGAATAAAGTAGTGAAGTAGGAAGGAAGGAAGGAAAAAAAGGAGGACAAAAAGAAAACAGTAAAAGAATAAAGGAATAAGGGAAGTAAGGAAGGAAGGAAGAAAGGATAGAAGGAAGCAAAGAGGAAAAGAAAAGAAGGAAAGGAAGAAAGAAAGAAAGGATGGAAGGAAGGAAGGGAGGAAGGAAAAAAGGAATAAAGTAGTGAAGTAGGAAGGAAGTAAGGAAGAAAGGAATAAAGGAAGGAAGGAAAAAAAGGAGGACAAAAAGAAAAGAGTAAAAGAAGAAAGGAAGGAAAGAATAAAGGAATAAGGGAAGTAAGGAAGGTAGGAAGAAAGGATAGAAGGAAGAAAGAAAGAAAAGGGGGAAAGGAAGGATAGAAGCAAGGAAGGAAGAAAAATAGGAGTAACGGAAGGAAGAAAAGAGGAAAAGAAAAGAAGAAAGAATGCAGGGAAAAAAGAAGAAAGGAAGAATCGAAGGAAGGAAGAAAGGAAGGATGGAAGGAAGAAAAGAGGAAAGGAATAAAGGAAGGAGGGAAGTAGGACGGAAGGAAGGAATAAAGGAAGGAAGAAATAAAGGAAGCAAGGAAGGAAGAAAGGAACAAACAAAATGCTCATTTAGGAAGAAAAATCAGTTTATATTTTTTCAAAACTAAAACAGATGCAAAATCGTGCGTTCTCAGTTATGTTTTAGTGTAAAATAAATGACATTTATCCTGGAGAGGCTTTAATTTTTTTAACTTTTTTGTAGCAGTTTTCAATACCTCCCCAGAGTAAAAGACCAAAACTCTGTTTTCTCCAAAGAATCTGCATGTTTTAATAGATCAGAACAGCTGAAAATTTAGAAAAAGATGCATCATGTAGACAGAAGCTCAGTTAGATCCCCAAGAGCCTTACCAGAGTCTGTGCTGACTGCACTAAACTCTGTGGATTAGTGTCCATATCTCATTTATTTAATCAGCATCAATTAAACTGCTTACATCCTCTGAATCTCCGTCTTCCAGCGCTCCCTGTCGTGGAGAGCAGCCTCCTTCTCCTCCCTCTCACTGTCTCGTTCTCGCTGGGCTGAAGCCACAGCCAGCTGGAGCTTCTCGTAGTCCATCTGCAGCATCTGCCTGCTGCTCTGCGCCGCCTGAACCGCCTTCTCCAGGTTCGCCTTCTCGCTGGAGGTGGGCGACATCACAGTAAAATATAGTGCAGCGTGGGGTGAGCAGGCAGAGGAGAGCTCTACAGACCTGGCCAGCTTGTCTCTCTCCTGCTTCAGACGATCCTTCTCCCTCTGAGCAGTTTCCCGCTCTCTGAGAGCAGCATCCTTGTCTCGCTGCAGAGCTTGGTTTCGTTGTTCTGCATCTCTTTTACAGGAGTCACTGTCTGACAGCTGCTTGCGAAACTGCTGCACAGAGGACTGTGCAGAGAGCAGACGACCTCGAACATCCTGAAAATTATCAAACCAGAAACTGAGAGACAAACAGCCATTGGATGCTGGCAGTGAATTTTTATTTTTAAATGGCCTATTTCATGCTATTCTAGGCCTTTCAGAGAAACCTATATCCATATGATAATATTACCTGTAGAACACTAAAGAACACAGTTTTTAATGAAATATCAATGATTTTCATGAGATATTTTCCTACTCTGAAGTAAGACAATTGGATCTCTAAAGATCCGCCTTTCGCTCCATCTGAGTCCCGCCCATTTCATGACGTCATCCTAGAGTAGGCCTCGGGATCGAGCCACTGTTGGACAGAGGGAGCAGACTATTTCCTGGTTAAGAGAGGGTGAAGACTATTTCCTGGTGGAGAAACCGAGAAGACTATTATTTCCTGGTGGAAAAAGCAAGCAGACTATTTCCTGGTGGAGAAAGGGAAAAGACTATTTCCTGGTGGAGAGAGGGAAAAGACTATTTCCTGGTGAAGAGAGGGAGCAGACTATTGCCTGGTGGAAAAAGCGAGCAGACCATTTCCTGGTGGCGAGAGGGAAAAGACTATTTCCTGGTGGAGAAAGCGAGCAGACTATTTCCTGGTGGAGAGAGGGAAAAGACTATTTCCTGGTGAAGAGAGGGAGCAGACTATTTCCTGGTGGAAAAAGCGAGCAGACTATTTCCTGGTGGAAAAAGCGAGCAGACCATTTCCTGGTGAAGAGAAGGAGAAGACTATTTCCTGATGGAAAAAGCGAGCAGACTATTTCCTGGTGGAGAGAGGGAAAAGACTATTTCCTGGTAAAGAGAGGGAGCAGACTATTTCCTGGTGGAAAAAGCGAGCAGACTATTTCCTGGTGAAGAGAAGGAGAAGACTATTTCCTGATGGAAAAAGCGAGCAGACTATTTCCTGGTGAAGAGAAGGAGAAGACTATTTCCTGATGGAAAAAGCGAGCAGACTATTTCCTAGTGGAAAAAGCGAGCAGACTATTTCCTGGTGGAGAGAGAGAGACGACTATTTCCTGGTGGAGAAACCGAGAAGACAAATATTTCCTGGTAAAGAGAGGGAGAAGACTATTTACTGGTGGAAAAAGCGAGTGACTGGGAGAACTTGTTTAAACGTGTATTATAGAGCAAAGGCAGATAAGTACGCGTGAATAGGATTTTTGATACAGAGATGCTTCAAAGAGAAAAGAAACATTCACACAGTCAGTGCTAATCAGAACAATGTTTTAATTTCAATAAATCCTGAAATGTTCATCTCATGTTGTCTGCATTTTTTGACCAAATTTCACCACAAAATAAACCCATTAGCCATCACCATTCTGTCTCTGCCAAATTTTGGGGATAAACGCCCAGGTGGCACTGTAAGTACATCAATATTTTTAAAATTATGGGAGGATTTGTTTTTTTTGTGGGTGACACGCGCCCGAGGCCAGCTCAAGGTTGACGTCATGAAATGGGCGGCACCCTCAAGGAGAGAAAGGCGGAGCCTCAGAGATCGAACCCTTTGACTTTTGTTTGCGAAAGTAGTTCACAAAAATAACTCATATTTCATAAATAATGCTTTTTAGTGTTCCAAAGGTAATATATGACAATTTTTCTGGATATAGTTTACTCTGAAAGACTAAAGAAAATAATGGTATGACCTCTTTAAATCTGACTGTCAGCTTTTGTGCACCATCATAAAACAACGTTTCTCTGGGATTGTATGCCGCCGTTTCACCTGCAGCTGCAGCATCATGTTTGTGACTGCAGATCGGAGCGCAGACAGCGCCGCTTCCGGGAGAGGTGACAACAAGGAGGCTGCTTGGGACGAGCAATGAGGGGAGGAGTCACGGATCAGCGCCTGCAGCAGAGCAGCCGAGTTGTCCCGATCAGCCTCCGACGACGACTCTCCGTCAGACAGAACTGTCTGTGGAGGGAATTCAGCATGAAGTCCACCCTGCTGGTTGTGTGGTTGTCATTAAGTGTGTTTGTGTACCTGAGCGATGTCCCTCAGCGTGTCCAGCAGAGAGTTGCTATGAGCCTTCAGCAGCTGGGAGTCCGTCTCATCGCTCCGGCTCTGCTCCTGACGGGAAATGTGCAAAATGAGGAGCATGTGCGAAGATGTGAGGACCGCCTCACGGCCGACCTCTCACCTCGAGCCTCCTGCTCAGACTGGTAATCTCTCCGTCTCTCTCTTCCATTTGACTTTTTAGTCTCTCGTTTTCTTGCGACGCTTCAGAAAGCCTAAACAAAAACAAACTGGATGAGCTGAAATTCTCTGAAAATGTATTTGACACATTTTTAAAACTCTCAGAAGCAACGGAAACTAGGAAGTTTATTTAGCCCAGATTTGATAAAGGTTTTTGCATCATTGTGCGAATGCTTACAAAGCATTTACAATATAGTGATTCTCCTGCTTCTTCTGTATGTTTTTCTGCACAAAAAAACTCAATTACACATTTCGCGATTTCAGCAATCTTGGTATAAAAACGTTCAGCTCGTTCAGGACATTACTGCTTGTATTTTTGGTGTTCATAAACTTTATAGTTTTTTTTAAATATTGAGCAAAATATATGAAATGAATGAGAAAATGAGCAAAAGTTTCAACTTTTTAAATAAATTAGCCTCTATTTAGCAACAGGCTAATCTTTTTAACAAATTTAGCTTATTGAGGAATTTTAGGATTTTAGCTAATGTTTAAACAATGAACTAGCTTTATGGGTCAATTTGGCATCTCCTAAGGTTTTTGATGCTAATATTGAGAAACTAATACTTTAGAAACATGCTAACAATTTTGGATTATTTGTTATCTACTGGAGGTTTTTATAAGCTAATTTAGAGTTTAGCTTCTATTTTAGCAACAGGTTAATTTTTTGACTAATTTAGTTTACTGAAGAATTTTAGGCGACTTTGGAGTTTAGCCAGTATTTAAGCCAGGGGTCTCAAACTCGTGCCCCCGGGATGATGACTTGCGGCCCGCGTCTTCATATGAAAGATTACTGTTCGTGCGGCTCGCAAGTCTGATATGAATGACAGTCGTTGTGTGCAGAGCTGAACGAACCAATCACATGACTCTGGAGGCGGGACATCGGCGGCCTGTCCAGTACCTCCTCACTCATTCATTCATTCCTCCAGTCAGCTGGGCAGAGGAGGAGCCATGAAGCACCGAACGCGATTCGCGTGACAAATTCGAATGCCCCGCACGGGGAATTTGCTGCTGGCGGCTTGTCAAAAAATGTGTTTCTGTCGCCGCGCCGCGTGTAGGAGGAGCTACCAGCTCCGTCTGTGGATGTCTCTCTTAGAATGAATACACATATGATGTCGAGGAATACGTGTTTTGACGTGCCAGCTGTTACTATTAAATCAAAGCTCAACAAGCTCCGAGCCTCAAACCTGTAGCTTGCCCACTTTCCCCGCGCGGGGATCCTGTCAACCATGTGACCCTGAGCTCGGCTCGCACCTGCGTGCGCGTGTCTGTGAATTTTATTTTTACACCTCTATTATGTAGTTCGAAATGGAATAGGAAAAAGTTTAAAAAACTTTTTCAATCCTACCCCCTAGCAATATATCTTAAGTTCAATCTTCAATATAAACCATTTCAGAAACTGAAATACCCTTTTTTAATGTATAAATCAACACACACAAAGATCTATACATGACGTTCATTATTTATTCATTATTTTGTGTAAAAAAATAAAGATATCTAAGAACACTGTAATGTTTTATCAGTGTTTTTCTTGTGGAAATCCTGATGCGGCCCGGCCTCACCTAGACTCCGCCTCCAGTGGCCCCCGGCTGAATTGAGTTTGAGACCCCTGATTTAAGCGATGTGTACTAGCTTTTTTGGCTAATTTCGCTATTACTTATGCTTTTTTATGCTAGTTTGGAGTTTAGCTAATTTTTTTAGCAACATGCCAAGTTTTTGGCTAACTTGTTTTCTACTGAGGTTTTTTTAGAATTTAGCTTTTATTTTAGCAACAGGCTAACGTTTTTGACTAATTTAGTTTAATGAGGAATTTGGAGTTTAGTTTGTAATGAAGCAACAAGTTAGTATTGTACTCTACTAAGCTTTTTGGGCTAATTTGGAGTTTAGCTCATATTTAAGCAACAGACTAAATATTTTTGCAAAATTGGCATGTATTAGGGATTTTTAAGCAATATTACTACAACATTTTCAGAAGTTCATGTCAACTTCTGCACTCTTTCATGGTTCTTTAATGAAATTTCCAGTCTTTTAGCAAATTTAACATTATGCAAATAGCTTTTGCATTTTCAGCAAATCCCTTCAGCAATTAAAGTAAATTGCATCACCTTTTTGAGCAAATAGCTGCAGCATCTTCATCTACCAATTTTTGCAAAAAGCATTCACACTAGCATTATCGCAGGAAATGCAACTTTTCTAGTTAAGCTTGTTCTTCACCCTCAAAGTTTGACATACAGACACCATAAACAAACTGCAGGATGTTTCACTGACCTGAGGCTGAGCTCACTTTTCTCTGCATCAGCTCTGCTCTGAAGGCTCATCGTCTCTTTGACTTGATCTCTCAGCTGTTGCTCCAGCTGAACCCTCAGAGCTCTCTCCTGCTCCAGGACCAGAGCTGTACCTCCCTCCTGACTGCGCAGCACAGCAGACAGACCCGTGCAGGACACCTGTACCGAGTGGGACATCCGAACCAGCTCGCTTCGCATGTCTGACAAGTCTCTGAGATCAGGGAGACACAGAGGAGTGAGTAAAGTGAAGACAATCAGATCTAGATTCAAGCAGACTGGATCACCTCTCAGCGCTGCTCTTCATCTCACAGACGTGCCTCCTGAACCCCACCACTTGTCGCCACAGCGTCAGCAGTCGACTGTGCTCGCTACTGAAGTAGCTGTGGAAAGACTGACCCATAGATAAACGTAATCAATCATGGATTCCTGTTCTCTTCAACACAGTCTCTGCAAAGTTTGAGAATTGCGATCCCACCTCTTCTTCTCTCCTCCAGTCTGACTCCTTTTGTTCTAGCTCCTCTCTGGCTTTTGTCCAATCAGCGGTGAGCCTGCGGATGTCCCGGCTCAGAGCCTCGTTGGCCAAACCGGCCTGCTCCAACTGCTCCCTTAGCATCGCATTCACTGCAGCCAAGCTGCTGCTCCTGGAATCCAAACACCTCATAACAGTACTTAAAAAATAGTTAAAGAAAATTCACAAATGCTTACTTATTTACTTAAAATAATGACTCGTAGAGGTTTGGAAATACAGAAAAATCAAGTAAACACAATCTTTGTGCAGATGTGAGCCCAGATAAATACTGTTGGAGTGATGCATCACCTCTGTTGCTCCTCCTCGAGGCGGATTAAAGCATCCTCCAAACTGCTGTTCGAATCCTCCTGATGGCGACCGTTAGATGTTTCACTGTGCTCCTGAAAAAACAACATTTTTGTAAGAAACTGGTACTGAAGTAAGTCGAAAATGAATGAAAAAGCCATTTGTACCTACACTGCATCTCTCTAACTCAGAGGACTTCTCCTGCAGCGTCTGCTCCAAATCCCCACATCTCTTTTTGTACTGAAGCACCTGATGTAGCAAGACAGGTTGATGCTGATCAGTGGACTCCACTGTGATCAAAACATGAACAAAACCTTCGTACCTTGGCTTGAAGCTTCTGCACAAGCTGCGCCTGCCTCTGCTGGCCTTCTTGGTACGCCGTGAGCTTGCGCCTGTATGCGGCTTGTTCCTCATCCAACCGTCTGCGCAAATCCACATTCTGCTGAGCCAGGCTGCGGGACGCCTGCGAGTCGTGCTCTTCCTCCCCCGTTTCTGAGCGTAACGTCTGTTCAAGCTGTGTTTTTCATTGAAAACAGAAAAAAAGAAGGAGGAGACTTTACATTAAGATGATTTAAAGACCAGCGGAGATTTAAAAAAATTGTGTTTTTGTTGTTTTTTTCTTGTTCTTGTGGCGTTTTTCTGATGATGGAGGACATAAATAAAGAAAATTAAAGTCAAAACTACATTTCTGAGTATTTCTTTATTCAAATTGTGAATCAGGAGCAGATGAAAAAAGTGCAAATTAAAAAAAAGCTTATAGATGTTACATAGAACCTACAATGCCAAACCACAAGCTTCTTGCTCTGCTACATTCTGATGGATCCACTTGCAGACAGAGATCAAAAGTTATTTAAGTTATAAACAAGGGTCCTCAAACTCAATTTCCCTTGGGGCCACTGAAGGCGGAGTCTGGCTGAGGCTGAGCCGTACGGGGTTCCATTTGGGCCAAAAATATGCTTTTGCGTCGACTATATCTTTGGTCCATTGACTATGTCTACTTAACAAGTTTATTGAACATTTGTTCATGTCCATGTACTACTAAGTAATATCTTCTGCATGTCCTGTGAAACGGCAGGAGCTGACGACGCTAGCAACTGTTGCTAAGGACTATTCTGACGACACTCTGAAAGGACAGGAGCTAACGATGCTAGCAACTGTTGCTAAGGACTTTTCTGACAACCAGATCCCACGACAAAAGCAAATGCAAAGTTTTAAGAATAAAGTAAGCTGAAACATCACAAAGCAAATACAAAGCTACCATCAAAGAAGCGTGGACACGCAGAAGATATTGCTTAGAAGACATTCAACTTTCATATTGAGGCGGGGGCCGCAAAATATCAACTTGGGGGCCGCAAATGGCCTGCGGGCCGCCAGTTTGAGATCCCTGTTATAAACTGACCAATCAGATGCCACATTAAAAGCATGTGGTTCCTTCTGGCCCCACCTCAAACTTTTGATTAAGAGAATCTCCCGAGCCGTTCTCAGTGGAAGGGGTGTGGACTTCCAACAATCTTATTCCTGATTGGCAACAGTGGTTTCCATAGAAACAAGACTTAGACCAAATTGGACCAATCAGTATTGTCTGGCTCCAACATGGCGACGTTCATATTGCAAAAAAAATGGCGACTCAATTGGCTTCCTTTTGCTGGAGCAGGAAGTGAGTAAGCATTTTCTATGGATGATGTCACACTCGCCCAGTCCAGTTCTCTCAAGCCTCGTTTTCACTGAGCGGTCCGGTCCGGTATTTTGAGCGTTTCCATTGTAAAATGGGCCTAATAAACAGTGACCTATACCTCTTGAGGGCCCTCATCTGATGTAGGTCCACTGAAAAATGGAACGGGATGGTTGGGGAGTTGCTGTAGCCACCAGTTGTGATGACGACATTAGAAAGCACCAGTATAGCGCTAAGCTAGCAATTCTGTTTTCCTCTTTACGGCGGAATTCTTCTTTCAAACATTAAATTCCTGTTCTACATGATGTACCAGAAGTAAGGCAAGCAAAAGATGAGCTGCTGGATGACTCCATAGTCTTTGCACTTCAATGACCCAATGACACGCTAGCGGTCAAATCTTCCATTTTAATTTCCAATATTCCTAGATATTAAAAAATAACTAATAATAATTTTGCACAAGGGATTTCAACTAAATAAAAGAGAAACTTTTATTACAATAAATCATAAATTCTTCAATTAAAAGTTCAATGAAAATCCCCCAAATTTTATGCTTATTTATGAAAATCCAATGGATTTTAAGAATGGATTTTGCACCTTATAAGTGAAGTTTGATTTGTTGAAATTATTATTTTTGTAAATCCAACTATAGCAGCTATCCACACGTGTTCCTGGAACAACTGAGCTCTTTCATGAAGTGAAAACGTTGCCGTTTCTGAAGGCTGTTCAATGACGGATATCATAACGATGGAGGCCAGACACTTAACACCCCCTCAAAGTATCTAACAATGTTTTGTTATTATCTTTATTGTCCTATGGTGTGCATCATTATGTTCTGCATGATATGAGTTGTGATGACCACCCCACCAACACCCCATTTTTCCTCTGTACTGAAGCCTCTGTTTACGGTCACCCATGGCGACAGATGCCATGGCAACATTCCACTTCAGTTCATTCCAGCCCCCCATCACCTGGGAAACTTGCAAATCACAGACAAAGAGGGGCCCAGAAAACACTACGATGGCAAAACGAGAAAGTGCCAGATAAGTTTTTTAACACCTGATGAGGTCAAAATAAACTGACTATTCTCATAAACTTGTTTAAATTCAGTGATATTGAGCTTTCTTGATCAGTTTTGGTCTGCAGTTCTGTCGTACCCGTTCACTGATCGCCCCGTACTTGATGGCGAGCTCGTCCCGGTCGGCTCTGCTGTGCGCCAGCAGGTCCTCCAGCCTGGCCAGCTCCCCCTGGAGCACCCGGTTCTCCTCCTGGAGGGACATGAGCGAGGACATCTCCCCTGCTGCTTCCACGCAGCACAGACACACATCAGGCAAGTTATTCGGCCAAACTGCTTCACCGTGAGGCAGAGCACTCACTGCAGTCACTGAGGTTCTTCGTGACAATCTCTCGGACTCTTGCAGGCAGACATGCAGGGGGGTCATCGGGTGAAGGGCCTCGAACCGTCAACCTCTTCTCTTCAGACAGAACACTTTCCTCCAGCCTCTGCGGAAGAAAAGCAGACATCTACACCAATATGTCGCATATATATCGCATGTTAATTCACACACATCACCGCCCTCCAGCCTAACATACAGGACTGCCATCAGCCTCACCCGGATCACTGACTCCAGCTTGCTGTGGTCGCTGTCTAAGTTTTCCGCAGCGCTCATCGCCTTCCCGGCGGCCGCTGCCTAAAACCCTCCGGGGAAATAGGATTAACTCCGAGGACATGAACCGTCCTCACCTGCTGCGCCGCTGCTGCTTGTCTGTCTCTTCGTTTTACCGGCGTTCAGTAAACGAGTCTGTCATTTTAAGAATGGTTATTAATGGTTTTGTCTCCACAAAGTAGTGGTAGTCGAGGAGGAGGTGAGCGCGCGCTTCCCGCCTCCTCCTCCGGCCTGGATTGAAGACAGACTGAAGATTAGCAGAATTACAGAGAGCCGCCCCCTGCGCGCGCGCGCCTCCACATACGTCCGTTAGCTAACTCCGCGACTTTCTCGAGACATTTGGCGACTCTTCAACCCCCCCGCGTCGTCTTGTTTTCTTAAAAGCCACAAATCTGGCAACTTTTCCTGTTGTCGCTGGAGACTTCTCCGAAGTTTAGAGACTTACATTTTGAAAGCATAAATCTCTCTGCCAGTTCTGTTCTTACCCGGCAGGAGCGGGTGCTGCCGCGAGGTTCCGCCCGCTCCAAAGCAATCTTGAGCGGTCAGCGTGGCAGTCATCTCCCCGGACATGAGCAGAGCGGATGGAGATGTGCACTCCGCCACATTAAAAGGACAAATGAACCACGCACGCGCAATGTCTCAGCAGCAGACCCCGCCCACTTCAACAATGTGGGATCAAATACCGTGATTATTAATGGGGTTGGGTATCGATAATAATTTACAAAAACAATTCGATTTGATTCACAAGAGCCTGAACCAATTCGATTCTGATTTTTTATTTTAATTTATTCTTTCGATTCCTCAATTGAGTTTACCTATTTATACATATTTGTTTAGAAATACATTCATAATATACTATTTGATTTAAATATATTTATGTTAATCTGATAGTTTAAATACTGTAAAATGTATGAGTTAATTATATTAGTTTCTCAAAAGCAGAAGTTCTAACAAAAATGTTCAGATCATTAACATTGTAAATATTGTTCTGCTTCTCCTGGAGGGTGTTTCATTGTGGCCACTAGGTGGCGATTGCACTTTAGCATTACATCTTATTCCAGAGGAAGAAGACAGTATGAAGGAAAAAATGATGTTTTAGACAACAAATGGTTACTTAAAAAAATGTCCTTAAAGGGGCCCTACCATGATTTTCTTAAGCCTTTCAGAGTGAACTATATCCATATAAATGATCATATATTAACTCTGGACCACTAAATAACAATTCATTTATGAAATATTAGTTATATTTCGTGAGATTGTTCCTACCCGGAAGTAAAACGACTCGATTCCTGAAGCTCCACCTGCCGCTGCGTCCTGATGCTGTCATCCCAGAGATATCTGTGTCTCTGTATTTCTCCCACGAAGATAATCCAAACTTCTTCAAAGATGGATGCACATATGATATATCTGCGTTTAGTAAGTCTCACCATCACTAAACTTCTTCACAAACATGAGGCTTCTGCATGGCTGTGCCTGACTATGGGTTGGGAGGGGTCTTAAAGGAGCGACGCGTTTAAAGTAACAAACACCAATTTGAGCTGGAGTTTATTGAAGACAGGACAGGATATACGGTTTTCTGCATCTAAAATAAAAGTGTTTTTTTTTTTTTTTTTGGTGATCATCACTGGTACTTTTTCTGGAGGAGGAGGATTTGGCATCGATCTTACATCAGCACGTTTCCAACCGCTCGTTTTCATGGGAATGGGAGGGGCTGCTGCAGACAGCTCAGGTTTTTAGAAGATTACTCTTAAATGCACGAACGGATCAAAATGCCGCTTGGGGTCATTTATAGTGAGGAATGAGCAGTAAAATGCACTTAACAGATTAAAACAGCCAGACAACAAAACACACAGCAAAAAAATGAATGAATGATTTGTTATTGCTAAAAGCACTTTTTTTTAATTTCCAAGCTTTGTTTGTTTTGTTCAGCAGCATGTTTATATTTTTATCATTTTAAAAAGATATATTTTATGGAGATCAAAATATTTTGGGTTGTGTGTAAGTTTAATTTTCCATATGAAATGGTGTAAAAGTAAAGAAATTTGAGTGTTTTTTTCTTTTAATATTTAGTTTATTTTTAACTTGTATAGTTTTGACAAAATATATTTTTATGGAAAGTTAAATATTGAAAGTTATTTAAGATTTAAATTAATTTATTCTGGAATAATATTCCTGCCTTTCTAATATTCATAATTATGTTAAAAAGTTACATTTTTAAAGATTTAGTTTTAGCGTGTTCATTCAAAGTTTATCTTGTTCGGCCCACAGCTTAAGGTGTGTTTTAGAATTTTGTGCCATTGAGTTTGACACCCCTGATCTAGTGGTATTTTTCTAATAATAGAGGATAATAGAGGATTATAAAGGGTCCAGATGATCCCACTTTTAATGTAAACATGCCTCAGACAGCACAAGGGTTACAAACAAATTGAGTGAGTATGGTGTCCGAATTGCTTTCAGGCACTATAATGTATAGTTCTGCATTATATACTTTTTTTAGTAGTTTGGGATTATGATTGAAATTCAAACATAGCATGTGTCCTGCTGCAGAAACATTCAGGTCCTGCATGCATTTGGCGCCACCAGCTGGTGAATTATAATGAAACTCTTATTATAATTCACCAGCTGGTGGAGCCAAATGCAAAATTAGAGAATTTTTCCTGGACCTTCAAACATTTTCCTGTTTCTTAGTTTGCTAAAGTCCATCAAGTTCATACATGAAAAGCAGCCACAGAAGTGAAGTCAGGGACCACGTTCGAGTCACTTCCTCTCTGCATCGGTGCAGACTCGGTTTGCTCAAAGGCAGTGAGGGAAGAGAACCAGCTGTGTGACTCAACATCCTCTTTAGCCTTTAAATGCTGAAAGTGAGAAACACAGCTAGAAAGTCACGCTCTAGTCTTCAGAGAGGAAGGAGGAAGAGAAGATTTAGTTAACCTTTTAACACCCGAGGTGTCGAACACAAAATCTTTAACATACTTTTTAAAGCAAAAAAAAGTTTCCAATACAAAACTATTTTTGAAAGTAAAACTAAGTTTTAAAAAGTAAAAACAATTTTTGAAAGCGTTAAAATGGTTTGCAAACACAAAAATATTTTTGAAAGCAAAAAAAATTCAAAAGCAAATAAAATTTGAAAGCAAAAAGTAAAGTTTGCAAATGCAAAAATATTATTTAATGGAAAAAAAGTTTGCAAATGCAGCTATACTTTTTAAAGCAAAAAAAAGTTTACCAATGCAAAACTATTTTTGAAAGCAAAAATAAGTTTACAAAAGCTAAAACATTTTTTAAAAGCAGAAAAAAAATTGCAAAGCAAAAAAAAAAAAAATTGAAACCAAGAAAAAAAGTTTGCAAACGCAAAAAATATTTTTTGAAAGTGTTGAAAGGGTTCGCAAGCACAAAAATATTTTTGGAAAGCAAAAAAAAATTTCAAAAGCAAAAACAATTTGAAACCACAAAAATTGTAAACGCAAAAATTTTATTTAAAGGAAAAAAGTTTGCAAATGCAAAACTATTTTTGAAAGCAAAAATAAGTTTACAAAAGCAAAAACATTTTTTGAAAGCAGAAAAGAGGTTTGCACATGCACACATATTTTTTGAAAGCAGAAAAAAAATTGCAAAGCAAAAAAAAAGTTTGCAAATGCAAAAATAATTTTTGAAAGAAAAAATATGATTTATGAAAGCAAATATTAAATATCATCATTTGCAAATTATGTCGTTTTATTGCTGACATTTTATATTTTGTTTGCAAATTAGAACATTTTGATCTCAAAACTGACTTTTGCTTTTAATATAGTGGCACAAAAAGCTCTCCATAACAACAGCAGAGGCTGGACGAGGAACAGACTGCAACTTCTCCTTCAGTGCAAGTGTCCACAATCCTCATGATCCTGCTGAAGAGGAGAGATTTTTGGACAGAATTTGATCTAACAAAAAAATAGTTTGACAAACATTCAGGAGTGACTTTTCACAAATAATTAACGGAGTAGATTCCTCTGCAGACCTTTCACTTCCTCCAATCAAAGATAAATAATTAATCAGATATTGCTTTGAGAAAACGAGGCAGCATGCTGAATTTCTCCAGAGATGGTGTCATTTTGATTTAAAAACCAGAGAGGATTTTAAGTCCAGTCACTCAAATCACCTTTAAGAATACTTTTCTTTTGCATAAAATAAAAGGAAAACATTTCCTGCTCATAACGACCACTTAATCTCTAATGTAGGAAAGATTCTGACTCTTCAGTCTGTGATGCTGTGGAGTTATTTCTGGATCCAGAGACCTAATTGAAGATTTAGAACAACAGCTTCTTCTAGCTCTTTAAATGCAGCTGCTCAGGTGGAAAATGGAAAGGTGCTGAACTGGTTTGGAGTCTGAACTGGTGCCAAACTTAAATATGCAGAAAAGAAAGGGAATTCTATTTCTGCTGGTTCACACTCGGGTGAAAGCAGGAAGACAGGATTCACTCTCTGGTGTCTCACAGGACATGGTCCACAAATCCATGCGTAAAGGATTCAACTAACTTTGCAGCAATATGAAACTCTTTTACCTAAATGGAAACAATCTAGATATTTATTATTCATTTGGATTTGAAACGATAAATGCCTTAATTAAGAAAATATATTTTCCATTCTAAATTTTTACAGTTTATTTGAAATCTTTAAAATCATATAATCCAAATTCTAGTTTGTCGACCTGCTGAATGTTTCTGATGTTTTTTTTTTTTTTACTTTGTATTAACATAGTTTTTTGGTTGATAGAATTGCAGACACTTTATTCTCTGTTTTTCTGAAATGACACCCACATGCAGACATCCGTCCCCACACACTCACAGCAGCCTGAAAACAAGCCCAGCTCTGACTTCTCCTCTGGAAGCGAAGGCCACAGACATGCAGCAGTGAGGAGAGGCTGAACTTGAATGTGTCCAGAACAATATAACTGATTTTCAAATGGACCTTCAGTCTTCAGACTGAATGTGACCATCGTCTGTCCGTCTACTTGCAAGTTAACTCTATTCGTTGTCGACTCTCGAGTCTTTAGAATCTTCTTGTGTCTGAAAAACTGAACAAACATTTCTTTTCTGAAAAAGTTTCATTTTGACACAAAAACGTCACTTTTAATCTTAAGCAAAATGTCTACAAACCAAAACAATTTCAAACATAAAAACCTGGTATTTTAGGTCGTTTTGACTGTTTTGTTCTTTGTGGCTAAATAAGTGTCATATTAATTTATTCAGGTATTGTTTGCAGTACTGTAAAAAAAAAAAAGTTTCATATGTTTAGTGAACACAACACACTTTCACTGTGAGAATTGACCAGATTTGGTTGAAGCTTGTCATTGGATGCATCACATGTTCATAAAAAAGTAGAGAATAAACACCACAGGAAGAGAAACTGACAGTTTGCCAATTATTTATTTACCAATTATTATATTACATTTTACTAACATAATCGAGTTTGTATCTGTGGTTTTTCTGCTACTCTCAGTGTTTCAGTGATTTTCAATTCTAATCCGTATCATTTATATCTTTACTGCTAATGTTTATGAAGGGATATTTCAGAATAGAAAGGGACCAAAAACTTTTTTGCTGCACCCTCAATATATTGTGTAAATGAAAATACAGAGGAGGACTGGGGCCACAGAGAAAGAAAAAAAACATGGAAAAACTGACTTTGATCTCAGAATTCTGGAAGAAATGTCAGAAGTCTAAGAAAAAGGTCAGAATTTTTAGATTAAAGTCAGAATTTTGGGGGGAAAAAATGTAGAATTCTGAGATTAAAGACAGGATTCTGAAAAAAAGTCAGAATTTTGAGTTTAGTCAGAATTTTGAGAAATAAAGTTAGAATTCTGAGAAAAAAATCTCAGGATTCTGAAAAAAGGTAGAATTCTGAGATTAGTCGGAATTCTGAGATTAGTTGGAATTCTAAGATTGAAGTCAGAATTTTGAGGAAAAAAAGGTAGAATTTTGTAATTAAAGTCAGGATTCTGAAAAAAGGTAGAATTCTGAGATTATAGTCTGAATGTTGAGAAATAAAGTCAGAATTTTGAGGAAAAAAAGGTAGAATTCTGAGTTTGAGGTCAGAATCATGAGGTTAAAGTCAGAATTTTGAGATTAAAATCCAGATTCTGAGATTATAGTCTGAGTTTTGAGGAAAAAAGGCAGAATTCTGAGATTAAAGACAGGATTCTGAAAAAAGTCAGAATTTTGTGTAAAAGTCAGGATTCAGAAAAAAAATGTAGAATTCTGAGGTTAAAGTCAGAATTTTGAGGAAAAAAATGTAGAATTTTGTAATTAAAGTCAGGATTCTGAAAAAAGGGAGAATTCTGAGATTAAAGTCAGAATTTTGAGGAAAAAAAGGTAGAATTCTGAGTTTGAAGTCAGAATCATGAGGTTAAAGTCAGAATTTTTAGATTAAAATCCAGATTCTGAGATTAAAGTCAGAATTTTGAGGGAAAAAAGGTAGAATTTTGTAATTAAAGTCAGGATTCTGAAAAAAAGGGAGAATTCTGAGATTAAAGTCAGAATTTTGAGGAAAAAAAAGGTAGAATTCTGAGTTTGAAGTCAGAATCATGAGGTTAAAGTCAGAATTTTGAGATTAAAATCCAGATTCTGAGATTAAAGTCAGAATTTTATCTGCCCTTTTTTCTCTCCATGGCCTTAATCCTCTTCCATATGAAAAACTAAAACCAGAAAAAAATATTTTTTCCACTTACAGGCTTTACTTTTTGGCCGTTTTTATAAACTACATTATTTTAAAGTTTTTAAATTCTGTTTTCAAAAGTGCAAAATGTGATAAAATATTTGTGAAGTTAAAAAGCAGAAAAAACCAACAAAAGGAATTGAACACAAACCAATGAAATATAATGTTTATTTACAAAGACAGTTTTACATTTCATGTATTTCATCGTCTTCAGGAAGGCACTTAGAGCGAGGAGGAGCGAGGACATTTCATTGGGGTAAAAGGCACAAACTAACAAGCGTGCGTAAACACGTCAGCTGAAGATGCCGACGCTTCAGCGACAAACAAAACTAAGAACAAACATTTTTCCCATCACTTTCATTTAAAACCTTTAAGATCTTGATTATAAGCTTTAATGCAAATCAAATCAGCAAACATGAACAAAAAATCTTAAAAGTTTCCCAACACAAGAAATATGAAACGTCCCTAACAAAAACAAACAAAGATGCCGCTCTACAGCAAAATAAAAACAGACAAAGAAAAGGTTGAGATGAGAGATGCTGGTGGAATGAGATCATTCAAGGAGCAGATGATTAGATTTGATCTAGAAGAAGTTAAAAGTTAAGAAATAAGAACTCCCGGTTTCATTAGTGGAGAAATATTTGACCGCGTTAGTGTCAGCAGACAACTTTTCCCTTCAATCTTTGATCTGTGTCTTTGTTTTGGGAGCCTCTAAAATCGATCTGACTGCATAGCGGATGAAAGAGACGTGTGTGTGCATTCAGTTTGTTCTTCCAGACTGAGCGTGTCGCTGAGCAGACTTCTCTTAATCTGGGAGTGTAGCTAACGAGCCGCACACTTCCTGTTTGTCTGTGTGCCGGCTGTCCTGATCAGGAATGTACAGAACCTGAGAGGGTGCACGCTTTCTTATGACTCAGCTAAACTGCACCCAGCCTGACTTGACAGCGTCTTTGTTGGAGCTGTGGAGGGGGGAGGGAGGACAGAGGATGACGATGGAGGGAGGAACCAAACAAATGAAATGAGATGGAGCCAAACATGGCAGCGGCATCATGTAGAGAACTTACTTGGATCCGGCGGCGGTGAAATCTCCCCACAGGTCGGCGCTGGGTGGGGCCGCGGGGCCGGGGGAGCCGAAGTCTAACAGAGCGGCTGCAGGCGGGCGAAACGTTACCAAGTGTCCCAACGACAACATGGAAAAATGTCAAAAATAGGAGAATAAATCACCAGTGTTGGCCTGTGCAGGAGGGGTCGGCTGATGCCCTCCAGGAGGTGGCATGATACCTCCCACTTTTGCCCCAGGAGGAGGTGGAAGCAGGCCTCCAGCCGCGGGTCGTGGTTTAGCCCCGCCCCCATCCTTCTTCTTGATGTTCTGTATGAACAGGTGAATAACTTTTACAGGAGTTTCTTCGATGCTGCTGCTGTTTTCCAGTTCTGCGGCCAGCTCACCCCGATGCTGATCTTGATGGTCTGACCCTCTTTGAAGCCCAGGTCCAGTTTCGGCTGGTTGCTTTGGTTGGCCTCCAATTTTGCGAGTTCTCCCTCTTGTTTCACCCACCTTTGAAATGACCACAGAAGAAGTCAGTCTGTGATAAAACAGCAAAGAAATTTGCCAACATAAAAATTATTTTTTTTTTGGACAGTGCATTAAAAAACAGCTACACATGTTTTTTTTTTTTAATGAGCAGATGAGTGTGAATCACCTCAGTGTCTACAACATCTTGAAATATTTAATTTAATTTAAAAATTTCATCTAGAATTTCATTATTTCTTTGATGTTTCCACCTTCGGCATGCAGTAAAATCAGGCGAGTCTATGACTTCCACCAACGTCAGAAGTATTGACAGGGTCAAAGCTCCAGAGCAGGGGGTTAGAAACAACCCCCCCAGCCCTCAGGGGCCTTATTGATGGAGCTAAAGATATAATACAATCACACAGTTCAAAAGGTCACAGTAACATTTGATTTTTTTATCACTGTTTGGATCAATCTGTAAGTGTATGTGTCTTAGCACAAATAAATTCTAGACAAGTTGCATTGACTGCGATAAAGCTAGTGTGGATGCTTTTTGCTGAAAGTATTTGCTGAAGATGCTGAAGCTTTTTGCTGAAAGTGGTAATGCAATTTACTTTAATTGCTGAAGAGATTTGCTGAAAATTCAAAAGCTATTCGCAAAATGTTAAAATTGCTAAAAAGCTGAGAATATTGTTAAAGAACTATGAAAAAGTGTTGAAGTTGACCTAAATTTCTGAAAAATGTATAGTAAAATTGCTTAAAAATCCCTGATACATGCCAATTTTGCAAAAATATGTAATGTGTTACTTAAAAAATGAGTTAAACAAAAAATTAGCCCAAATAAACTAGCTCGTTGCTTAAATACTAGCTAAACTCCTAAAATTCAATGGCAAACTAGTCAAAACTGTTAGCATGTCGCTAAAATATTAGCTAAACTCTAAATTAGCTTAAAAAAACCCAGCAGATCACAAATTAGCCAAAAACATTAGCATGTTGCTAATATATTAGCTAAGCTCAAAATTAGCATAAAAAACCTTAGTAGATGCCAAATTAGCCCATAAAGCTAGTACATTGCTTAAATACTAGCTAAAATCCCAAAATAGGCTAAAATTACTCAATAAACTAAAGCTGTCAAAAAGATTAGCCTGTTGCTAAATAGAAGCTAAACTCTAAATTAGCTTAAAAAACCCCAGTAGATGACAAATTAGACAAAAGCATTAGCATGTCGCTAAAATATTAGGTAAGCTCAAAATTAGCATAAAAAACTTAGTAGATGCCAAATCAGCCAATAAAGCTAATACATTACTTAAATACTAGCTAAAATCCAAAAACACCCAAAAGTACCTCCATAAACTAAATTTGTCAAAAAAATAGCCTGTTGCCAAATAGAACCTAAAGTCTAAATTGGCCTATAAAAAAATAAGTAAATAACAAATTAGCTAAAAACGTTAGCATGTTGCTAAAATATTAGCTTAGCTCCAAATCAGCATAAAAACATCAATAGATGCCTAATTTGCCAAAAAGCTAGCACATTGCTTAAATACTAGCTAAACTCCAAAACAGTCTAAAATTCCTCAGTAAACTAAATTAGTCAAAAACATTAGCCTGTTGCTGAAATTGAAGCTAAACGTTAAATTAGCATAAAAACCTCAGTAGATAGCAAATTAGCCAAAAACGTTAGCATGTTGCTAAAATATTAGCTAAACTCCAATTTTTTTGAAAATTAGCAAAAAACGTAAATTGCACAAATTACTAAAAAGTAAATTGCGTTATTTCTGTAGATCGGTAAATGGGAAATTAATTGGAAAGGTCAGAAAGGGTTCATAGAAGCTAAACTCTAAATTAGCCTAAAACCCCCAAGAGATAATAAATTAGCCAAAAATGTTAGCATGTTGATAAAATATTGGCTAAACTCCAAATGATCATAAAAAAAAACCTCTGTAGATGCCAAGTTACCCAAATGAGCTAGCATAATGCTAATATAACAGCCCCATGCCACATTTTAAAGTATTCACACAATTAAGATCCAGAGGTTAATGAACACTCTTGAACATAAAGAGCTGTAACATCATGGAAACATTATGAAACTTTTCTAGACAAGTAGCTGTCCAATGTTTTCCAGAACAAAACCCAACGAGAGCCATAAACTCACAGGAAAAATTAGCATCTTCTTTAATGTTTAATCTTTGTGGCCATTCATTTACAATATGCAGCCTAAATATCTACAATAATTAAATTATGACAATGTTGTGTTTCCGTATACCATAAAACTATTTAATTTTTTTTTTTTTGACAGCAGAACATAAAGTTCCTTTCAAAATAAAATATGATACAAATATTTTCTTTAAATAAAAATGCAACAAAATTAAACATGAGGTTTTCTTTCATTATGACTTTAACCATATTTTTTTTCTGTGAGAAAAATGTTTGATAATTACCGTCAGCTCAATGAAAATGACAGTTATAGTTTCCCATTTAGCTCCAATTATAAAAACTGCTGTTTTTTTTTTCAAACATCACTAAATACATGTGAGATGATGAACTGAGAATATATTTAACAGAGACTTACTTAAAGTGATCCTGCAAAGCAACATTGAAGTCAAATGAGTCTCCACGATCAGCAAAGCCCAGACCAATGAAAGCGTGGCGCCCTAAAAAAAACCCACAATAATATAAATAAATGTACATACAAACAAAGGAGATTTAGGGGCTTTTCTGAATTATAATTAAGACAATTATATGAACCAAGAACAAATTTAGAAAGTTATTTTCTGATTCTCATGCAGTTTAACCTAAAACAGGTTTGACAGCGTTTTAAAATCCATTATTGTGAAAACGATGGTCTTACCGTTCCCGTCCTCTATCCGGATGACGAAATACCTGCTGGAATCTGTGACCGCCTCCACTACGATACCTGGATACTCCTCAACTGGTGCTTGTGCAAAAAGTTCACCTGCAAAAACACAGATGAGGAGAAAGTTACACTTTGTGACTGTAATAATATAGATAAAGATAACCTAAAAGGAGTGAATCTAGAAAAGAAAAAAAAGGTTTTAATTGCAGTGTAATTCTTATTTTCTGAAGTCAGTGTAGTAAAGGAGTGTACACAATAATCTGGATGAGCTGTACAGCTTGTAATGACACACTTGGCTCATATGTAGCAGATAACAGGGATGGTGATTGGACGACGCTTTACATTAAACAGGTTTTAACCAGCCTGACGGGGAACACTTTTGTTCCATTTAAAAGTTCATTTTAGTGCTTGTTTTCAGAGATACCAAAGACGTCTACGTATAGTTTTGACTGACTGGTTACAATCACCGACTGTATTTGAGAATTGGACCTCCCCCTCACGTTTGGTTTATTTTATTTATTTCATTTTCGTAGCACACAACACTTATATAATACTCTTGTCCTTGCAGAAAATGAAAGAGGACAGAAAGAAGAAGAGTTATGCCCCATTTCACTAAATCAATAAAGCTTTACAACCAAATCTGTTTCTTAATGACAATATGTCAAATGGTTGGAAAAAAGCAACAAATAAAAACAAAAACAAGATGGAAATGAGCAGCAAAAACAACAAGAAAATAATAAAACATAATAATAAATACTTCAAATAAACCAAATACCTATAATATTCGTTTTTTTCAGTTTTTTTTTTTTATGTAATAATAGAACTAAACTCTTTCATTCGTTTATCAAGATTATTCCATAGTCCGATACCCTGCATTGAAACACTTTTTTGTTCTGAATGTATTGGTTTTGAAAATGTCATGTCGTTTTAAATTGTAATTGCTCTTTTTTTTTTCAAACAGGAAGTACCTGCTGGCTCCAAGAAGCCAAAATCCTAAAGACTTCCAACACCTGGCTCCAACACGTCGGCGTTCAAAAACAAAAAAATAGGGAGAATTTTGACTCTATTTGGTTGGAAGTTACCGTCGTCTATGGGTGATGTCACACTCACTCAGTCCAGTTCTCTTATACAGTCATGGCTATGCCTAAATTCCCTCCTTACTCCTAACTACTTAAACACTATAGTATGAGACTTTCTAGTGTTTTGGATTTTAAAAGCACCAGGTTTATTATTTTTTACCAGAGGTGGGACCAAGTCATTGTTTTGCAAGTCCGAGTCAAGTCCCAAGTCTTTGTCCTCAAGTCCGAGTCAAGTCCCAAGTCAAAAGCACTCAAGTCCCAAGTCGAGTCACAAGTCAACACCAACAAGTCTCAAGTCGAGTCACAAGTCCTACTATTAATGTTTCAAGTCATTTCAAGTCATTTAATAAACAATGTGATATTAGTTACACAGATTATGTGTGCTTTTAAGAACAGCATTTTGAAAGCATTTTAGCTAAATTCCCACTGAGTTGATGCATCCCCACTTCAAAAATCCAAAATAATTTATCTATAACAAAAAAACACTGTTAACCACATTTGAAATGAGGTTAGATGGAGACAGCAGGGAACCAGGGTAGTCTGGATATTTAAGGGGTCATACCATG
>NC_050516.1:30673894-30709357 GCF_002922805.2 Oryzias melastigma
AAGTCCAAGTCGAGTCTAAAGTCATCAAATTCATGACTCGAGTCTGACTCGAGTCCAAGTCATGTGACTCGAGTCCCCACCTCTGTTTTTTACTTTTTAAATATGATGTCACTGATTTCTAGCAGCAAAAACCTCAAATGTATGAACATTTTACACAGACTAATTATGAATCTACTGTGCTCTAATGATGAAACTTGAACAGTTTATAAAAATTCATCTTAAAATATTTTTTCATATGAAAAAATGTTCAAACTAGGGATGTCCCACTCAGGTTTTTTTGGGTCCGATCCGATTCCGAGTCATTTGACTTTGTGTATCTGCCGATACCGAGTCCCGATCCGATACTTTTGAAACAAATTTAAAACATGAACAAATCGAATTAACCGATTTGTGTTGTCCCGTTTTTATATTTCGTTAACATTATTTTATTATTAAAAACTTAAATAGAAAACTTCTGTGAAGTAGCTTTAATAAACAAGTAAAAATACAGCAAATATAAACTAGAAAAAAAACAATTTTCCTGTTATATAAGTGATAATTAGTCATGTGAGAAAGTTTAGTGACTTTAGCTTTAACATTTTTAGAGCTATTGAACCAAATGTGATTCCTATCCTCATTTAGAATTGACTAGATGACTTTGTTTTAGCATGAATTTAATGAGTGTTCATGACTAGCTGATATCATTAGAACCATTTATTAGAAAAAAAGAACCATTTATTAGTCTCTTTATTCTTTTTAGGCATTTTCCCTCGTTCAAACGCAATGCATTGTGGTCTATATTTGCAGATCTAGTGACCATCGCTGAACATTAATTTTCAGCAGAGACTTCTGGGAAATTTATAGGGGAGTGGATTTTGGAATTTTAATGAGTATCCGAGTACTCGGATTCCTGCTATCTGTTCCTGAAAATTTGAGTACGAATATCCGTGACGTTGGAGATCGCTGATTCACAATCTTTATAAATATAGTAGAGTGTAGTTAAATATAATTCAGGAAAGATATATATCTATATATATATAGATATATATCTTTCCCTGAAATGCAGAATAATGTTGGATTTTAAGTTTATGGGCTAAAGTAAACAAATCCTTTAAATTAAGTGTTGTTAACTCACTACGTGAGTCCAGTTTAAATACTCCCTCAGATTTGGACATGTTATTTATGGTGATCGCGGTATTGTTCACCAACTAGTGAGTAATGAAGGATTCAGACACAACCTAAGGTTACGATTCATTTTAGGTCCAGTTCCTTCATGCAGGTCAAAGGTGAGATGTCGACGATGTTTACCTGTGTTTCTGTCCTCCAGCTTGATAAAGGCCTTCTTGCCTTTAGCCGTGATCTTCATTCTGCCGCTCCATGCAGGCTCGTCCAGCTTCCAGTCAGCAGCACTGAAGAAAAACGAGCAGATTGCTTCTAAGAACAATTCACTGTACGAAGCTTTTAAGAAAAAGAGGAAATGAAAATAAAAGCTTTCAAAAACAGTGAAGAAGTCACAAAAAAAGTCTTGTTTGCCTTTCTGTCATCTAAAGAAAAAGCATCAAATCTGTTCATTGATTTGCATGTTCCAACAGGAAGATCCCCTTTCACGGGTGACAGAAACGCGACACTGTGGATCTGCTTCAACCACCACCAGGCCTTCAACCACAACTGTTACAGAACTCTCTCAAAACTCTACAAACATAACTTCCAAATGACCTGATAGACGAGAAACCTTAAGAAAAAGTACTTAAGTTTGACCAAAGATAAAAGTTAGCAGAGCTTTCTACTCCCACACTTCTCACATTTCATGAAGTCAAATGAGGTTACCTCAGGTTAACAGCTCACAGCAATAAGCTAATAAACACATAATAATAATAAACACTAATAAATCTAAATGAAGATAAACCATTTTTTTGTCCGCACGTCGCTAGAAAATAAATAGTTTGGAGGCGTTTTCGTGCGTGGACGCGCTTTAAACTTTAATTGCTAACTTAAATCTTACAGCTAACTACTTATTCTGAATATTATCATATCACTCAACCCACTGATGTTCCATTTGTGTTGTAGAAAACTACAGAAAAACACGACATTCTGCGCTTGACAACTTGCTGTCCGATATTGGGTGCATGGCTAATGACATAGCTAGCAGTTTCCAGTAATTCCAGTTCCGAACATCCCAGTCTCACCGGTATCCGCGGTTCGAGGCTCGAGGGGGAATCTTGTAAACGTGAACCTCTGGTTTTACACAAAGCATCGACTCATAACTGTCGTCCTCTGCCATTTTGTCTAACTTAACTTTCAGCTTAAAAACACAACTTCCGACTTTCGACAGACATCTAATGCTGCTCGTCTCAAACGGGGCTCAAATTGAAGCCGGACTGTGGTTCTCCAACAGCGCCCCCTGTGGTCCGGATGACTCCTTAAATCGCGAGTATGAAGGACAATTGATGTGGTTCTGGAATTCCTGATGAGGTTGGGGAATTAAAAGTGTATTTTAAGACCATGTCTGATGATGATGATAATAATAATAATACCAATAATACAATTAATAATACAAATAATATTAATAATAGTAGTAATAATAATAATATAATTTTGAGATTAAAGTCAGAATTTTTTTGGGGGGGGGGTTAAAATTCTGAGATAAAAGTCAGAATTCTGAAAAAAAAACAGTCAATATTCTGAGATTACAGGCATAATTCTGAGATTAAAGTTGGAATTTTGAGATGAAAGTCAGAATTTTGAGGAAAAAAGTCAGAATTCTGAGATCAAATTCAGAATTATGAGTAAAAAATAGTCAGAATTCTGAGATAAAATTCAGAATTATGAGTAAAAAATAGTCAGAATTCTGAGATAAAAGTCAGAATTCTGAGATTAAAGTTAGAATTTTGAGATGAAAGTCAGAATTTTGAGGAAAAATAGTCAGAAATCAGAGATTAAAGTCAGAATTCTGATAATAATAGTAATAATAAAAATAATAATGCTTTGGTGTCTTTAACATGCTCTTGTGGCAAGTCAAAATCTGAAAACTAAGTTTCCCTTTAATTACAAATTACTGATTAACAAGAAGATAAAGAATGAGTAAGAAAGCAGCTTTTTATATCACTTCGTTCTTTGAAAAATGAACAACAAATAACAGGAAAATGTATCATTGTGTTTATTAAAAGTATTCAGATTTCATTTGTTGTTTTAATTTGACAACAATGACATCAATTCAATCTTACTGTTGACTTTAAATGACTGCTAAAAAAATATCATTGGCAGATCACACTGAGCTCTTCATGATTTAAGATTATAATCAACTTCCTAAAACTCACTATAAGCTATTCACTAGATGTATATAAAATCTTGTTCAAATATATAAAACATAAGTCATTCATTAGAACAAAAATACTGAAGGGACTCTAAACTTTTATAGTTTGATAGAAAGTGAGCTCAGTGTAACTGAAATGTTTTTGAGCAGCACAAAAGCCATTTTATTTCACATTTCTGTAAATGTGTGCTTGATTGAGCAAGATTTGGTCTAAAACAAACCATAGGCTACTGATAAGCACACAAAAAGGTCAGAAAACAAGCCAAAAAAAGGTGTCAGCTGGCGAGAAGGGATCATTTAAGGCATAAAAGTGAGCTTTCAAACCTACATCATTTATTGTGATACCAACAGTTAGTACTGGAAGGTTCTCTGTATTTATCGGATTCCACGGCATATTTTTAATATGTAACAAACGACAAGCAATATTGCAAAAACCCTGCTTTGCAAAACAAACAAAAAAAAATTCCAGGTAGACATTCAACGAAACTCGGGGAGTTATTCAACATTTGTCAAACTTTAACATAGGATTATATCCGTCTCCATGACAACGGGGCACTCAAGCTGATAAACGTGAGCAGTTACAGTGCAAGCACACAGGAACATTAAAGCACAAGTGCTTCAGAATTGCAATTTTTATCCAATTTCATCCAATTGAATTAGACACCATCACAGCAGAGTTCTGGAGGAGTGAAGTATTAATGTTCACAAACGTTTTCAGTAAACCACACAAAATTAAAGGAAGTAATCTTATTGTTATTGCTTGAAAAAGGTAAGTTTTAATGAGGCTGACTCTTTTTAAAATGTGACTTTTTCTTGTGTCGGAGGAGCTAATGTCACACCTTTCATCTGAAGCACATGTGCCGTCTTCTGGAACAAACTTTCTGTCCTTACACTCGAGCTGCTAAAGCACAGGGTCACGTCTTGGCACCTTTAAGAACTTGGACTCCGCTTCCCCTAAAGACCGTTTTTGTAGTCATGACCCATCAGGACGGGACCAGCTCATCTGCCTGCATGACACTGGGACTTTTCCCACAAGTTTTATTATTTCTGCCTGAAAAGACAAACACCTGATACATGCAGCCCAGCAGTCAGGCTTTAGAGTCCTAGGACGCGTCCTAGTACATCACAGTGTGTGGGGTGCGCAACCGAGCCTGTTTGCTGTGTGGAACAGAAGGGGGGGGGGTTCGTTTCTTTGATCTCTGCCACCTTGACAACCTTCCACGAGTGGAAAAGACAAGGCAAAAAGCAAAGACTGATCCAGCGAGCAGAGCAGAGCGGGGGTTCAGGAGTTAGTCTAGGTCCCAGCCTGGTCTCCATGATTTCTGCCGTTTCCCGCCACCCGCCACTCTGCTCTTCAAACCCCATCGACCTCCACTAGCCGTGGAGGCAGCTGCTGTCTTGGAGCAGGCGGCTCTAATTTATCTGCAGAGGCGGAAGCCCGGGGTGCCATCCGGTCCGGTGGGTTGACGAATCGCCTGATTGATTGGACGAACGGGTTCTGACTGTTGCTGCACACTCACACGAGCAGGTCTAGAGAGGGAGAGGGAACATTATTCCTTAAATAACTACTTATCGTTTGATATTAAAGAATTCTACGTGGGTTTTGATGTAACGGTTCTTACCTATCCTGGCCTGGATTGTCCTGAGGCGTTTCTTCCGACGAAGCACTTCCTAAAATCCTCCTCCTCGCCTCTGCATACTCTGCCTCCCGTTGGGCCAAAGATTTAGTCTGCTGCGAGGGACGAGACGAAGAAGCGTTTCCTGCAGAGGCGTTATTGGAAGGCCGCTTTAATATTCGGATTTGAGGCGGGGGTGCTGCCGGCAGAGAGTCGTCTTGGATGACGACGGCAGTTCGCACAGGTGAACCCGCAGGTTTCAAAGTGGACTTCCTGTAAAGCCAGAAATCACTGAGTACAAAGAACAAACACGCAAAGAAACGAGTTGATGTGTGGACGCTTACTTTGCTTCCTGATTTATCTTTAGCTTTGCTTCAAGCCTTCTTTCAATTTCCTGAGGGAACAGAGAGCACATCGTTTCACCCCTGCTGCAAGAAATATTTAAAAAACGCGGATAAAATCTGTTCTAACGAAATCTGGACTGGTTCTTCTAGAACAAGGGTCTGCAACCGTTAACACAAAAGCCATTTGGTCCAGTTTCTTCGTGTCAAAATAACCAGGGAGAGCTAAAAAGTCTCACTTCCTGTTTAGAAAAAAAACTATTTATTAAATAATTTTTGAATATTAAGCTATTCATTTACAAAAATGTAGCTTTCATATACTTACACAATAATTTTATTATAACAGTATTACATTTTTCTTTATATATTTATTTTAATTTTTCTTACTTTTAAAGCAGCTCATACAAGTTCCTTTCAAAATAAAATACATCCTGCTGCAGCAGATTTACTTAAAAATTTAAGAAAAAAATTGCTTTTATCACTATGACTTTGATGCACCTTCATCCTTTCATAATTTCACTCTCAAATATAAATATGACCGTGTTGGTTTAGAATACTTTTTTTTAATCGAATCGTGTAAATGTAATTACTTTAATAACTGAACAGCTACTAGACCAGCGGTGTCAAACTCAACCGAACAAGGGACCAAAATCCAAAACACACCTTAGGTCGCGGGCTGAACAGGATAAACATTTATTGAACACGCTAAAACAGATGTTTTTAAACTTAAAACTGTAAGTTTTTTTAACATAATTACAAACTAGATTTATAGCATTTCCTATGATAATGCTAGTGTGAATGCTGTAAGCTGAATTTGGCCGCTGAAGATGCTAGTGCTGATAGATAAAGATGCTGAAATTAACAGCTGAAAACGCTGAAGCGGAAAGCCAGCTAAAATATTAGCTAAATGCCAAATTAGCCTAAAAAACTAACAGCCAAAACAGCTATTATGTAGCTGAAAAAATAGCTAAACTGCAAAATATTCTAAAAAGTGAAAAAAAGCCTAAAATAGTCAAAACAGCCAGCGTGTAAATATTAGCTAAACTCCAAAACAACCTAAAAACTTAGATAGAAAAGCCTAAATTAGTTAAAACAGCTAGCATGTAGCTAAATATTAGATAAACTCCAAAACAGCTTAAAAAAACTTCAATTAGTCATGTCAAAGTCAATTTGACTGTGACATGTGTATTAGACAGTGTTGTGCAGCAGGGAAAACCTAATAAACTAAAACAAATGAACCAGAACAACAAACCTATTACATTATTTAAATCATTTGCATTTTTCTGTAAACTCTAAGAGCCACAATGAAGGGATGACAGAGTGGCTCAGAATGTAGTCCTCTGTTCTAGACTGCTGAAACTGTGCAGTGGTGGATGTTTCCTTTTATTTTCTGTACTGTCATCATGTGCGTTTTCCTTTTTTTTATCGTTAGCATTTTGTCTGGTTTTAACCATCTTTAAACTTAGTGTTTTTAAACTTCCTGTTTCTTTAATGACTGGTGTATTTTTATCTAGAAACTACTTAAATATAATATCCTGTTTTTAGTGGCTGAATGATGCACTTTTTATGTGTTATTTATTATTGAGTTATTCATACACTTCAAATCAAATCAAACTTTATTTATAAAAGCGCCTTTCATACTTAGTGCAACTCAAAGCGCTTTACAATTAAAAACAAAACATACACAGTAAAAGCCCAACCCACCCTTCACACACACACACACACACCCTCCCCAAAACACATACACCCATGACCCCACACACAATGAAAACTTAGGGGAGAGAAAAAAAAATTCAGTCGCTGCATGGAGCAGGAAGCACTTTTTGAATTTCGTTGTACCAGTAAGGATAAAGATCAATCGATCGAGCGATCAATAATGAATGAACAACTACAATCTAATTCACCTTAAATCATAAGTTACTCTTTTTTCATGACCCCAAAAAATCTTATACCTGAAAATAATCAAATTACTAAAATATTATGATGCATTTGACATACCTTTCAAAAATCTAAAATTCCCAAATCCTGGTTTACATGTTTAAGTGTCTCATCTAATTTTATGGAGTTTATCAGGATTAATGCTTCCACAAATAGTCGACTATTTCAATCGTCGATTTGTTGTTACTTTATATATTATATGGAGTCAGAGTGTAGTAAAGATGAACAAAGCTTTGAGCGTTCAGCACCTAAAAATGCACTTTTCTATATTTGATTCAGGGAGACCAAAACTTTACCTTTTGTGGAAAATAGCTCCTTGTTTCATATTCTAACCTCATTTGATTTAATCTTGTTTTCATACCTGAAACTAACAAACGACAGAGGCTGCACGAATCATTAAAATTGTAATAAAATATCATCTTAATTGTATTTATTTTTAGTTAGCTAAAAGCTAATGATGGTTAAGATGTGTGCTTTACATCCACTTTGCAAATGACGTAATTAGTCGACTAATCTGAAACAATAATCAGCGATTAGTCGACTATCAAAATAATTGTTTGCGGCAGCACTAATCATAATATAAGACTCAAACTTTCTGTTGTTTCTTTAAAACATTTGGATAATTTTTAAACATTGAAATCAGTCATTCCTGCAGTCTTTAAGCTTTTAGACCAAAGTATAGATATACAAAGTAGGCTACACTTTTCTGCTGTCATTCATTTGTCCAATTATGCTGTGACTGTTGCGTCCATAATTTTTTTATTATTATTATTATTATTATTATTTTCCCTTTGGCCCCTCACAATCAGATCAACAGCTATACATGCAGAAAGAAATAAAGTTAGTAGGAGGAATTCTTGGAATGTTTATCAGATTTCCTAAAACCAGATAGATCCCGTTATCTAATAAAGGACACCAGATTACGCCGTTTACACAATTATTTAACTAAACTAAGAAATCAGATGACCAGATTTATTAAGGAGGGCATGTAAACAGAATCAAAATTGGGATCAGAATGACCAAAAAGTGATCCTAATTATTGATAAATGCTGTGTATTTACACTTAACGTTGTCTGAAAATTATATTCTTCGCTTAAAAAGTACAATTTGTATTAAGATGCACCCAAAACAAAACAATCCACCATAGAAAGTGAAAATAATGCACACAGTGGAGTCTACTTTGACCACACCGATATGGGTCAGTTAGGCCTTAACATGTCTAGACGTGTAAAGAGTCGATAACCGCAGCCTTTCTGGATTATCTGTCCACTTAACTGTTCTAACAAACTGATTTTACAGAAGAATTTTATTGAGTTCAACTCACCCCGCTGTCTGCGGCTTCCTCCCAGCTCTCTGCTACCTCCTCATCCTCCATGTTTTAACAGGACTTCGGATGACTGAAGCTTCGCTGCACCGGCCAACTCAATCCCATCTAAATCTTGGGGTCGCGAAAAGGCAGGAAAATCTTACGCAGACCCACTAATAGTCCAATATAATCGCTTTCAGATCTTTTGGTGGCTGGAGAAACAGTCCAGAAAGCTTTCTCTGGTGTGGAGTTAGCCTGCTAGCTTAATGCTTGACTGGGGGCAGCTACTTCCGGTCTCCTGCTGCTGTAAATGTGCTTCTTAAACCAACCGCGACTATTGCTGTTCAAATATGAAACCACTTTACTCTAAATAACTCACAGCTAGATCAGATAATTAAAAACTGTTTGGATGTTTGAACATCTTTTTCTTAAAAAAAAAAAAAAAAGTGAGGTGACCCGGAAGTATCAAAAAAGTAACAACCAAATCTTTATTTAAAACAAACGAAACAACAAAATTGGTTGCACGTCATCGTAACGGTTGCACGAAGGGAAATTTAAATATTCAAAAATGCATTATGGTAAAATGTTTGAAATTTAAATCATATTAATCTTTAAATATAATACCTTCTAATATTATTTCACATTTATATGATATTCACATATATTTGTGTTTAAGAGTCATCAAGTCATCTTTTGATAATAAAGGATAACCTGACAAAACAGTTGTGTGTCAGTAAGGTAAACAACAGAGGACATGAGGCACCGCCTTGAGGAGAGCTTGTGCTGTTGGTGGCACAAGAATGACAAAAAAGTCAAAATCATGTAGTTTGACAGACACACACTTTGAATTTATGTCAACAGTCACAATTCCCGGGTCATATAACGAATGAAAACCATCTGAGAAAAGTCAAACAGGACATAGTTTCTGCCCATAGGAAAAATCTGTTGCTCAAATGTGGCTCAAGCTCGTCTCCTGAAATCAGTTTGAGCGTCTCATCTTTGTATCGTTCTGTGATCATTTGTGTCTTAAGACATCACAGAGACAAATGAGCTTGAATTGAGACAAACTTTTTGAGCAAGACTTAAGAAGTGGGAGAAAAAAGATATCTCATAATAGTCTCACTCTGATCTAAATTGTCTCAACTATTTTAAAAAAGGATTAAGGAGAAAAGGATGAGACAAATTTGAGACGCTGATGAGACACATCTGAGAAGGATTAGCTCTAAAAGAGATCTCATCATTGTCTGTTTCATGTGTCTTTCATTTCTCTTGAATGTCTTCCCAAAGCCATTAATGAGAACGATTTGAGAAACAGTAAAAACAACACTAAATATGTAAATGTTACATTTTATTTGGCATTTGACCAGCACCATCAGTACAACATTTGTATTGGGATAACAGCATTAGACTCTTTACATGTTTTAAACAAAATACAGAAATAGAAAACATAAATGAGATACAAAAATAAATTAAATACAAGCTCTGACATTGTTTACTAACCCCCTTGTTGAAAAGTCGGTTTTAACTAAATTGTTTTTTTTAATAACTTTAAAGTACTTTAACCCTTGTGCTCTCTTATAGGGTCAAGATGACCCTACCATTACATTGATGTGTGATCTCTCCCATAACAAATGTGGACAGGATCTTATGTCTGCCACGGACACCAAACAAGATTAAAAATCCTTGGAAAAAAAACTTTAGTGCGCTGTCTTGTGGGATCCAGATGACCCCACTTTTAATGTAAACATGTCCAGGATAGCACACGAGTTAAAACCACCTGGCTTCTTAATGAACTATTTTGGGTAAAACCAGAAATACATTCACAAAAATGTGTCGTATTATACCTGGAGATTCAAATTTTTCAAACTTTTTTTTTATGTAATTGCATTAAGTACATGAACTGTGGCGTACTCAATCTGGCCGACGTGGTGATAATGAATACTTCTAGATTCTAAACAACAAACACACTGACAGCACTGCTGAGGTACAAGGAAGAATCTCACTTGGCTTTGAAACAACAGAACTTACATGCTTCCAAATCCTAAAACACACTTGGCAGGAACTGTATTAAAACTCATGGTTCACGAAAATTAAAAAAAATAAATAAATAAAAGATGAAAGAGTAACCAGTCCACATACTGTAGATCACAGCAGTGGCCTACTGCTTAGAACCTGCTCTGGCCGTACATTTGCTGACAAATGCTTTCTTGAGCTTGACCTCCACAATTTTTTTCCCAACCAGGTGGAGTGGCACATCTCAGGACACAAGCTGTAAAACAAGAACATTAAAATCTAGTATGAGTAAAATGACAATAGATGGCATATAACAAATATAACACTTCAAGATGCAAGCAAATTATAGTTTTATTAGATCAGCTGCATAATGCTGCCGTGAGATTTGATTTACATGTCATCTGATGAGTCAAAATAATAATTTCTGGAATCTAACAGCCAGAATTCAGTTAAGATAACATATTACACATGACCTCTATAGCTGTTAAAGGAATTTAAATCCAGCATGTTACTTCTTTGGGCAGTAAAAATCTAACAAATAAGTTCAAATCGGTTTACTTAAAGATGGGTTAGATCAGGGGTGTCAAACTCAAGGCCTCCAGGGCCAGCCTGATGCTGGTCTTCTATAAATCCTGCCTTATCTGCTGCTCATTACCTGGATCACGTGTGTTTAGCCAATGAGGAGCTGGAAAACATGTAAGACACCAGCCCTTGAGGCCTGGAGTTTGACACCCCTGGGTTAGATGCTACTGGACAATAATTCATTTCCAGTGTTGAACTTATATTTTGATAGCAATCATTGCTATACTGTAGCCTGATTGAACATGTTTATTGTTCCCAGAATTCTAGCATAAAATGCCCAATTTTAAGAAAAACTCACTTAGGATTGCGTCGACGGATCCGCTTTCCTTCTTTTCCGGAGGGATCATTTCCAGGAAGACCAAAAGGGATTTTGATACTCCAACAGTGAGGACATGATTGGACAGTGCATGAAACTGATGCATGCGATGTGGTTTCGATGAGTGGTTCATGGCAGCACGGCGGAACGATGACACGAACACACCACACCCAGCGAAGAGCTCCTGCTGGCCTGGTGGTGGAGATGGGCGATGGTGAAGTCTCTCTCCAATGAGGTTTCAAAGAGTCTGAAGCTCTCAGACCTGGTCTAGATCTGAAAGAGAGTAGAAACAATACAAGGGTGAGAAAATACCAAAACAGTTTATTATTCTGTTTATTTGCTGCTTTTAGTGCATTCTTAACTCTAAAACATTTCTGTTTCACTCCCATTTCTTATTGATGCTCATTGAAGCTCTACTTGGAACTAGGACTGCCGCGATTAATCGACTAAATGACTATCAAAATAATCGATTAATCGAGTAAACGACTATCAAAATAATCAATTAATCGACTATCAAAATAATTGATCAGTCTAGTAATGTACGACTAATTAAATAGTCGTTACTTTGTATTAAATGGAATCAGAGTGTAGTAAAGTTGAACAAAGTGAGCGTTCAGCACCGAAAAAAATACTTTTTCATATTTTAGTCAGCGAGACCAAAACTTTATTTTTGGTTAAAAATAGTTCCTTGTTTCAGATGCCGACCTCACTTGATTTAATCTGGTTTTAATACCAGAATCTGATGAAGGACAGAAGCTACACGATTCCTTAGAAAGTTTAATAAACGATTATCTAAATTATCTTTACTTTCTATTAGTTTAAAGCTAATGATGATTAAGATGAGTACTTTATATCCACTTTAGTTTACCCATGACCCGATTAGTCGACTAATCGAAAAAAATTATCGCTGATCAGTCGTCTGTTAAAATATTCGTTTTTGGGAGCCCTGCTGGGAACTTTGTAAACCCTTATTCAATTCTAGGCATGTGTACACTTAAAGTGGAGTCATACATACATTTATTTGCCACATTTTTTTTTTTTAATCACAGCAAGCTAACCATACCATCTTCATCAATCTGAATGGATTCAGTAGGGAGCTGTGTGCTGTATTCCTGTTTTAAAATAAGACCAATCTTTCATTTTCGGTTGTGGCTAACGGAATTCATCACTAACTTTGCAAATCTCAGCGTACTATTTCTGTTGTTGTCTAATTGTCTTACACTGTATGTTAGTTTATCATTGTATATACACAATGACATCCAAAAAAGTGAAGTTTGCCTTCCTAAAAACACCAGTTTTCACAAAACACTACCATGTACAGTATGATCATAGTACTTCCTGAGATTAAACGTGACCGCGTTAGAACATTTAAAACACTGTCAACTGAACTTTGAAGTGATTTTCAGACAGATGTGGTGCTTCTGCCTTATTATTGGGCGGTGCACGGTCTGTCACCTCACCTGTCTGTCAAACTGCTTACCTGACATTGAAAATTACAGATTCTTTCTAAGCTTTTGCCAAATTTAGAATCTAGTTTGGTAGAAATCAAAACATAATATTATATCTCTTTCATGCTAGATAAAAATAAAAGTAAGAACGGCAATATAAAAAAATAAAATGAAAATACTTCTTTGAAAATAAATGTAACATCACCAAAATAAAACAGTAAAAGTTATTTTAAAGCCAGAATCTGCCTGACATCTGCTGAGAAAAGAACTGACAAAGAAAAAGGGAGAACTTAAATAAAGAGAGCTGACGTGAACCTGATAGTTTTTAAATTGCATTATTATGTATTCAATGAGCTTTCAGAAGTTTGTATTAACACACCTGAAGGTCTCTTCCAGTTCTCCAGACAGGGTCAAAGATTCTCCTGGTACTGCAGAGAATACAAATAACACACAAATCAAATGTTTACCTGTCAAAATAGATCAATAAATAAAGTATTCTGAGATGTGTGATACATCTCTGTTCTTCTGCTGGAAGCTCTGCTCTTCAACAGGAAATTTTTGATCAATATGATGATCAAAATGCCTCAAAGTATCAAGTACTTTTTAGTTACAAAGAAATCATTTGAAAACGTCTTATTTCAAAATATATCAGAATACACAGAAACACGAAGAGATGAAAAACATTTACTCTCAATAACTAGATATTAACCTTTAGGATGAAATAGAAGTTTAAACACCCACTCTAATGAAAATTATGTGTTTTTAACATGTTGCATTTTTCTCAGGATGAAGGACATAAAATAATTTAATATCAAAACGGATAAATACAAGAACCGTCATCATTTAATTCCGGATTTTATTCTGGTTGTTCTCCAAAAAAACAAGCAATTCCTATCGCTACAAACCTTAGACATCGGGGGCCCGTTTCAAGAAGCAGGTTTTGTTGGAACTCTGAGTTCGTGAACTCCAAATTCGGCAAAACTCTGAGTTTTCGGTTCCAGAAAGAGGGATAACTCAAACCCGGGAAAGTGGGCGAAACCAAGCCCGTTCCAAGAAGCGGGTTAGGATGAACTCAGAATCAATCACTATGGTAACTGAGTCTGTGAACGAAACCTGGTCGGTAGCAGGTTTTCTTCAGGAAACTTAGAGTTCTCTGCGGTCTCCGCCCCTTTTTAAAGTGAAAGATGTTCAAATATGAGTTCCTCATGAACATTTAGAGAACATTCACGTTAGAGACGTCACGTTTTCACCACGTAGAAACGAAAATGACACGTTCATTCATAGAGGATCATGTAGAGAGGAGGCTGATTAATCCAGAGGAAATGTTATTTACGTCGGTAGAGGATTTGGAGGACACGAGTCGGCTGACTGCAGTTTCCTGATTCATTTTTATTTCAGCGATAGTATAAATAGTGAGTTTTTCCAGGGACTCGCTATTAAAAAATACAGTTTTCTTTTCCTTATTTTAAACCCTTAACAATAGGAATTAAGGAACGTCAAACACCGGAGAAGGATCTGGACTTATCCACCGTCCGGGATGTCTGCGTCAGACATTAGCTCAGTTGACAGCAACGCTGCCTCACACTGCATAGGAAGCGAGTTCGACTCCCGGCTACGGAAAGTTGTTTTTATGTTTAAAAAAATTCTGCGAATATTTTTTATGTCTTGAGAATTAAAATTAAATAAATACTTTTTTAACATATGCCAGGCAGCTACAGTTTCTTTTTAGCGTGCAGTGATATCTGTGTGTGTAGGTGGTGGTGGTGGTGGGTGGGGGGGGGTTACGATCACGGAGATTACTTATTAGATTGGTAACAGATCAAAAACCACTCCTTACTCAACAAGAGACAAAATAACCTTCCAGACATTATTTATTCATTATTTGGAATCATTCAAATAACTGCAGATATTTTCTCTCTGTTCTACCGCTGCAGCTGTGTTGCTTTTCTTGATGAAAATGTTCTCCTATAGTCGCATAAGCTTGAAGGAACTTATCAATTTCCGCCGCCGGAAGTAGTAAACTCAGACGTTTTTCCCCGTTGCCATGGTGAATCATGCTGTCTTTGCTCCATTGATCAGGGCTTTTTATGGTCGCGACGCTCACACCTGATTCTGGTTCTGACAACTTCAAGTTGATTGAATCAAACATTTTCAGCTGTTCTGGAACCGAAAACCCTGAGTTTGAGAATTTTGAGTCCAGTGACTCTAAGTTCAGGTTCGAACTCTAAATTTGTTGAACCTGCTTCTTGAAACGGGCCCCTGATAGTGGAGAAAAGACCAACAACATAGCAAAAGAGAATACAAAGAGGAACAGTTTCTTCCGTTAGCATGTCTTTGTTAGCCACGTGACGTTGTTTACTATTACACGGACTTAAATAAATGCTCTAATATCAAACAAATGTTACAACTTACTCGTCATAGGTCATTCCACATGATCCGCTGCCTGAAGATTTCCGGTTGTATCCGAAGTCAAAACAAACAACCGGCATGGTTCCGGTTCTCCGTCGACTATCGCTGCTTTAGCACGTAGAGCTAGCTTAGCTTGACTCCTGCTACATGACGGCTCCGCTGGTTACCTCCGGATCCGTGAATGACGCGTCTATCAATCTACCTCCATGTGACGGCAGGGTGGGGTCTAACTGCAGTCCAGCGGGACTGCGCCACGCCTCCCGTCATGCACTGCGGCCGAAACTTTATCTTTTTAAAAGAAAAAATATATTTTTGTCGTCATATTTCATTTATAAGTTACATATAGTGTGTAATTCAAAATTTCCAACACATCACAGCGAAAAAAAAAAGGTTAGTGTCAAAACCTCATGTTTGGAACGTACTACCATATGCAGGGTATATATACCGGTGAGCGACTTTGCGCTCATTGGGATCAGTTGTGCTGTCAGGGAGCCGCCTGCAGTGGGCATAGGCGCTGTAGTTAGTGGCCACAGGCGCTGTGGTTAGTGGCTCAGGAGCTTGCGACTGGGTTAGACTGCAGAGACGGACGGACATGCCTGTGTAATCGCATACGGGTGTGCCCGTACGTTAGCACCCTGAGTGGCACGATTGACCCTTTTGTCTTATTCTTCTTCAAATCATTATCTGACTGACTTTTCAAGCCGCTTGAATCTATCTGATATCTGGAGATTAAAACATTGAAATTGATTTTTTGGTTGATTTCCAAAGAATTGGAAAGAAAAGTGACAGAAGTAAACATTTTTTCAGCCATACTGACTGATCATAAATCCATCTATATCAAATTAAATCTTACTAGTGAGGAGGGAGACCCAATAAATTAAAAATTAAATAAAAAAAAAATCATTAAATATCTGCAGATGATACCACGATTTTTTTTTAAATAATGTCAGCGAAATCCCAGAGGCTTTATCTGCTCTCTTTTCAAGCATGGATTACATGGATTTCAAGCTGGATTAAAACTTAACTTAAAAAAAATATGAAATTTGACCTGTAAATAATGTTACTGATAAGAAAGTTTGTGGTATTCCTGTGAAAAATTACTGTTACATACCCTGGTATTAAAATGTCAAGAGAAGATAAAGATATGGAGGATAACTTTAGCCCTGTTACTGAAACTATTAGAAAGAAGTTTAACAGCTGCTTAACTAGAGATTTGTCCATTCATGGTCGAGTACTTCAAACTAAAGCTGAAGGATGTCCAGAGCGTCACATGTTTTTTTTTTCGCCTCAAGATGTCACTAAAACTCCGTGTTCTGAGCTGGATCAAATTCTGTTTAGTTTTCTGTGGAAAAACAAAACCCATAAAGTTCAGGAAAACGTCCCGTCAAACTCTTCAGCTGATGGGGGATTAGAGGTTTTGACTTTTACTGTTTTCAATCAGGTTTTGAAAATTAAGTGGTTCTCTTGAGAATCCCAATAGTTTATGGAATATTTTCCCAAACTATTTATTTGGTAATTTAGGAGGTCTATTTTTTTTTACTGAAATGTCCGTTTTCTGTCGGAAAACTCCTGTTAGATTGGACAACTTTCACCAACAAGCTCTGTTATGCTGGACTCTTACGTTCAGACACAACTTTTCTCCTCACATTGCATTTTGTGGAAATAAACTTTTGTTTTTACACAAAAACAAAAGTTTATTTCTACAAAACTGGTGTGTCAATAAAATGATTACAGTAAATGAATTATTTGCTGATAGAGGAAATCGGCAAATGTGAAAGTTGTTTACGCAAATACAATGTTGTTATACCTCAGAAAGAATTGGATTTGGTTATTGGCTTGATTCCACATAATATATATTTAATAGCACAAAATGTAAAATATGAATACTTCAGTTTAACTCAAAATTGATTTTAGTTCAGGGAATTGATCTGGTTGATAAGAAGTGCACAAACAAGTTTATTAGAGTCCAGTTAGTTATTATTCAAACCCTGAATGCAAACATAGATGGCCATATTTAGATAGAAATAAATGGAATGCAATCTTTTTATTACCATATAAATTATATTCATCATTCTGTTTTGTTTGTTTGTCTTTGAAATGTTCTTGAGTGTTGCACTAAATATTGTACTGACATTGTGTTTGAATAAAAAAAACATATTAGATGTGTTTATTTTTATGGTTGAGAATCTTCGTTTCTGGGAACTTTTAAACTTTTGACCGTCCTCGACCGGAAGTAGTCAGACTGTTATCACATTCTAGCTTTACGGAAGTCATTCGGGGCCCAATTTAAAAAGGGTCCGGGCGGTTTGTCCGAACCTACCCGAACCCAAACCTTGACGCGGGTCGGGTCACCAAATCCTGCTGATCGTCCGGTTCCGGGATCATTCCGTGCACCGGAAACGTTGATATTTCACGAATTTGGAGCCCCTTTTGGGGAGAAGTCCAGCAAAACAGACAAACTACGAACTGTATGTCCAAAATAAATGTATATCCTGATAGTAACGGGTGCATTTCTCACTAGAAATATTGGCAAAATAAAGATTAATCCACAAAATATTTTATTCTGAGTGATTTTCCGACGAAAAAGAGTGAATATCCCACGGTGTTTTTGCTAGCGACAGGCAGAAACTCAAAAGTCACGTGATCAGTCACGTGATCCGGCGCACCCCGGTAGAAATGAATGAGAGAATGAGACGTAGCAATTCCACAATTTAGACCCGTTTTTGTGAAAAACTTGCTACATTTTTCCCTGTGGACAAACGTGGGTACTGAACGTTTTTATATAATATATTATCAAAAACAAAAGTGAGAATGTTTAACTCGTTTGTTTTTTATAAATTTTAAAGAATCAAAACATAAACAAATCTCTTTGTGGAATGTAATACAGTTGTCTTTTTTTTAAATATCTGTTTTAATACATATGAAACTTTCCTAAAATTATCAAAACATTAAAAACTAAATCAAATATATTTTTGCTTAAAAGTACACATAAAAAGCATTTTTTCCCTTCTGTTTTAAACCAGATGCCTCCTGTTGGATCCACGTGACATTATAGTACAGAGTGACCCCCGTCTGGTGGGTGGGGCTACATGAATGACCTCCACAGCACGCCGCCGTGATGTCTGACCAATCACATCCAACAGTATTCATCATCAGCCAATCACCGCGGCTGTTGTTCAGCCAGAGTTGCGCTACACCCCACGCATGCGCAGAACGCTGCAGCGTGACACGCGTGTGGAGGAAGTGCACTGACAGACGTGCGGCGTTTGCAGCCCTCGCGCTCCTCTCAGAACCGGCAGAACTGTGCTTCGTTTAGCCCGGTACCATGTCGTGGCTGTTCGGTCTGAACAAGAGCCAGCCCGAGCCGCCTCCCGGTTTACCGGAGCCGCCGCCACCTCCGCCGCCTCCCGCCGGAGGCTCGAGCGGTGGAGGAGATAAACCCAAGGACAAATGGAGCAACTTCGATCCCACCGGGCTGGAGAGAGCTGCCCAGGCGGCCAAGGAGCTCGACAAGTCCCGTAAGTGTCCGGGGTGTGGGGGTGCTGGGAGGTGTTGGGGTGGAGGATCAGGAGGAGAATTATTTATTAAAAATAATCTGAATTGATCGGTGATCGCTGTCCGAATGACAGCGATGCTACCGCAGAGATCACCCACGGTCAGTCAGTGACCCGTGGGGGTCAGAGGTCACCCCGCCTCATCTGTCGCCTCCTCTCTCCCGAACTCAGGTCACGCCAAAGAGGCTCTGGATCTGGCCCGCATGCAGGAGAGCACCTCTCAGATGGAGTACCAGAGCAAAATCAAGGTAAGCCGGGCACGCGCTCACCGGAAGAGCGGGATCTGCAGCCGCTCACTGCTGATAGGTCACTGAAACATGGACCAAAAACAGTCCTGTTCACACTTTAAACTTTTTAGAGTTAATCTAATAGTTAAATCTTTGACAAACTGGATGGTTTATGACCTAATTAAGTCCTAATTTAACAGTGGGAATTGATGTAATTCCAGGGGATTTTCAAAATAAAAGACAATAAAAAAAAGAAAATGTTCATAAATGCGCATTAATCCAGGTTAATTTTAAAAAGATTTTATGTTTTAGTAAACAATTAATTTTTCTACTGCAGACAATCCATAACATGTAATATATTTTGTAATAAAGTAAAGTTCCATAAATCACCATTGTATAAAATCTGCATAACAAATCCAGCTGGTTTGGAGGAACCACGCTAGTAAAAATAAATAAATAAATAAAAATGAATAATGCAACAATTCGTTTTTTTTTCCGCAATTTGGTTTAATATTTTTTGGGTAACAATTTTGTGTCTGTTCAGTAGATGACATACAAACAACAAAAAAAACTGAAAAATAATCTTTTAATTTAGCTAATTAGCAAATAAAAAGTAAAAAAAAAACACTTTTCATTTGTCTTAGACTAAGCCTGCTATAATTTAATAAAACAATAAATAAAAATATTTCTTGAATTTGGCACAAAATGAGTTTGACACTTGATTAGTTCAGATTTAAACTGAGAATTGTAGCATCGCTAGTGAAAAATACACAATTTATATCATTTAAAGCTGTTTGTTGCCCTATCCAGCTGTTATTTATTTGAGTTTAGAGTAAATAAAAGCAAGAATAAAGGTATTTAATATGAGCTTTGTCAGTCTTTTAAAGTATATTCCACTCATGTATTTGTATATCAGTATTGAGAGCAGCTTTCTCCTGTTCACCTGACAGGAGTATGAAGCTGCTGTGGAGCAGCTCAAAGGAGATCAGATCCGCATTCAAGGCGAGGAGAGGAGGAAAACCCTGAATGAGGAGACCAAGCAGCACCAAGCGGTGAGGATGAACTCAAGTCTCTGTTTCTATTGGCTGATCTTAAAGATGCTAGTTTGAGTCTTGTGTTTCCAGAGGGCTCAGTACCAGGATAAGCTGGCCAGACAGCGATATGAGGACCAACTGCGCCAACAGGTGAGACCAGCATTTATCTATCAGGTTACCAGGAGGAGATAACCCACCTTCTTTTCTCTTTACAGCAACTGTTGAATGAGGAGAACCTCCGAAAACAGGAGGAGTCTGTGCAGAAACAGGAGGCCATGAGGAAAGGTACAGACTCCGCCTCCTTCACGGTGATGGCGTGAGGTTCTCCTTCATGAAAACGTCTGTTTCTGTGCGTCCACAGCGACCATAGAGCACGAGATGGAGCTGAGGCACAAAAACGAGCTGATGCGCATCGAGGCGGAGACGAAAGCTCGAGCGCGCGTGGAGCGGGAGAACGCCGACATCATCCGAGAACAAATCCGACTGAAGGCGGCCGAGCACCGGCAGACCGTGCTGGAGTCCATAAAGTGAGACGTAGTTGTATGAATGTTTAGTAAGCAGTCGGACTAGTGATTCTCCTGTTCCTTTCCGTACGTAAAAACTCAATTCGTTTCAGTGATTTCAGCAAACTTGATATCAAAACGTTCAGCTCGTTCAGGACATCACTGCTTGTATTTTTGGTATTCATAAACTTTATACTTTTTAGAAAAATGGAGCAAAATATGCTCCATTAGAAATGAATGAAAAGTCTTCAAATATTTTATAATACTAAATAGATTAGCAACAACTCTTTAAAGATATTCATGGGCTATGTTTTTATCTTTTATAGTAATTTTTAAAAAATGGAATTTAGCTAATATTTAGCAACATGCTAACGTTTTTGGCCAATTTATTTACTGTAGTTTTTAGAGGCTGATGTAGAAATTAGCTTTTATTTTAGCCATAGGCTAACGTTTTTGACTAATTTAGTTTGCTGGGGATTTTTAGGGCATTTTGGAGTTAAGCTAGTAAATAAGCAATGTGCTAGCTTTTTTGGCTAATTTGACATATACTGAGGTTTTTATGCTAGTTTGGAGTTTAGGTTCTATTTTAGCAAAATGCTAATATTTTTAACTAATTTAGTTTTTCTGGGGATTTTTAGGATATTCTAGAGTTTAGCTAGTATTTAAGCAATGTGCTAGCTTTTTTGGCTAATTTGACATCTAATGTTTTCTTATGCTAATTTGGAGTTTAGCTTCTATTTTAGCAAAATGCTAACATTTTTGGTAAATTTGTTATCTTCTCAGGTTTTTATAGACTAATTTAGAGTTTAGCTGCTATTTTAGCAACATGCAAACGTTTTTGATGAATTTAGTTTGCTAAAGATTTTTAGGATATTCTGGAGTTTAGCTAGTATTTAAGCAGTGTGCTAGGTTTTTTGGCCAATTTGACATCTACTGAGTTTTTTGCTCATTTGGAGTTTAGCTCATATTTTAGCGAAATTCTTTGCTAATTTGTAGTCTAAAGTGGTTTTTATAGGCTAAATTAGAAATTAGCTTCAATTTTAGCAACAGACTAACGTTTTTGACTAATTTAGTTAGCTGAGGATTTTTAATCTATTTTGGAGTTTAGCTAGTATTTAAGCAATGTGCTAGCTTTTTTGGCTAATTTGACATCTACTGAGTTTTTTTATGCTAATTCAGAGTGTAGCTTCTTAGCAAAACGCTAAGATTTTTGGCTAATTTGTTATCTACTGAGGTTTTTATATGCTAATTTAGAGTTTAGCTTCTATTTTAGCAACAGGCTAACATTTCTGACTAATTTAGTTTGCTGAGGATTTTTAGTCTATTTTGGAGTTTAGCTAGTATTTAACCAACGAGCTAGCTTTTTTTTTTTTGGTTAATTTGGAGTTTACCTCATATTTAACCAATACCCTAAATATTGTTGCAAAATTGGCATGTATAATGGATTTTTAAGGAATTTTACTACAAGTTTTTCACAAACTTAGGTAAACTTCAGTCCTCTTTCATAGTTCTTTAACGAAAAATTTCAGTCTTTTAGCAAAGTCAACAATTTAACAAATAGCTTTTGCATTTTCAGCAAATCCCTACAGCATTTAAAGTAAATTGCATCACGATTTTCAGCAAAAAGCTTCAGCGACTACTTTCAGCTAAAAGGATTCACACTAGCATTAACACATGTAATGCAACTTTTCTGGTTATTTTAATTTTTAAGTCCCAGGTATTAAACTCCAGGGCCGCTGTCCTGCACATTTTCAACCAACCTGCCATTGAAAGTCCCTATATGCTAAACACACCTGATCTAGGTAACCAGCAGCAGATAAGGCAGGATTTCTGACCCTCAACGTCTGGAGTTTTTTAATACCTTGTTTTAAGTATTGTCTTTTATTTAAAAAGCATTTATTAAATCGTGGATTTATTTTATTATCATCACTTTAAGAATAAAAGATCTAGAAGTAGTCCCTGCAGCTCATTGTGGGTTCTTGTGATGTTCAGAACTGCAGGTGCCGTGTTTGGAGAAGGATTCAGAGCTTTTGTGTCCGACTGGGACAAAGTGACCGCAACGGTGAGAGCCATAGATACACTCTATCTGTATCTGCAAAGCTTTATTTGACTGGACAAACATAGCATTTTTTAGTACTATTTAAACTTTACCATTAAAAAACAAACCAGACTGGTATTGTTTCTGTCATGCTTCTGAGTCAAACATTACAACGGTGATTTGTTTGGTTCTTTTTGGTGAAAGTGAAAAGTTTTAAAGCATTTCTTGCATTTACATTCCTATTCACTTAAGTTTTCCTCCTATTTTTTTCTTGTCTTGTAATTCCACCCCCTGTACCACTAGGTGGCAGGACTAACCCTTTTAGCCGTGGGGGTGTATTCAGCCAGAAATGCAACCGGAGTGGCAGGACGCTACATTGAAGCCAGGCTCGGGAAGCCGTCTCTGGTGCGAGAGACCTCCAGGTTCACTGTAGCCGAAGCCGTCAAGCATCCTATCAAGGTGATGAAATGAAGTGGACCCTTTAGCTGTGCGGTCACTGGTTCTAATTAGGGGTGTAGGGAAAAATTGATTTGTTGATACTTCGTTTGGCGATACTTGTATCGATTTAAAATGCTGACTTGAAATTTTATATTTATGAGTCTCCTTCAGTGTCTTTTGTTTGTTGGATCTTTTTTTTGCTTTTTGTTGTTTGTAAAAAGAAAAAAAAGTGCTAATATAGTCCTGGAATATATCGCAATATTTCGATTGGCGATAATTTTATCAATTTAAAATTCTGAACAGATTTTAATTTATTATTTATGAGTATCTCTCAATGTGTTACGTTTGTTGTCTTTTCTTTAAATTTAGTTTATTTATTTATTTTTTTGCTTCAAAAAATAGTGACAAAATGTTCTAATATAGTCCCGGGATATATCGCGATATTTCGTTTGGCGATACTTGTATCGATTTAAAATTCTGACAAGATGATATTTAACTATTTATGAGCGTTCTTCATTGTCTTACGTTTGTTGTGTTTTTACTTTTTGTTTTGTTTTTTGCTTCAAAAAATAGTGAAAACATGTTCTAGTATAGCTCTGGGATATATCGCGATATTTCGTTTGGTGATAATTGTATCAATTTAAAATTCTGACAAGATGATATTTAACTATTTATGAGCGTTCTTCATTGTCTTACGTTTGTTGTGTTTTTACTTTTTGTTTTGTTTTTTTGTTTAAAAAAAAATAGTGAAAACATGTTCTAGTATAGTTCTGGGATATATCGCGATATTTCGTTTGTCGATAATCGTATCAATTTAAAATGTTGACCAGATGATATTTAATTATTTGTTTATGAGTGTCCTCCAGTGTCTTACATTTGTTGTGTTATTCCTTTATGTTTTCTTTCAAAACTAATATAAAAATATTCTAGTAATGTCCTGGGATATATCGCGATATTTCTTTTGGCGATACCCATATTGATTAAAATCCTGACGAGATGATACTTAATTCATTATTTATGAATGTTTTTCAGTGTTTTACATTTGTTGTGTCTTTTCCTTTCGTTTTGTTTTTTGCTTCAAAAAATTGTGAAAAAATGCTTACGTGTCGTAAAACACGTATCGCGATACATATCGTATCACCTTATACTCCTAGATTCTAACACTCTCCACCTGTCTGAACACAGACGGCCAAACGGCTGAAGAGTAAACCTCAGGACGCACTTGAAGGCGTTGTGCTCAGTGTAAGTGAACTTCAGTTCCAAAAAACAGATTGAAGTTTTCTGTTTTTTTCTAATTACTTGTTGACTCCACACGTTGCAGCCTTCTTTAGAGGAGCGCGTGCGGGACATCGCCATAGCAACTAGGAACACGAGGCAGAACAAGGGTTTGTACAGGAACATCCTGATGTACGGCCCTCCAGGAACAGGGAAGACGCTGTTCGCTAAGGTGAGCATGAGGGAGGATGGAGGAGGAGGAGGTCACGGGAAGGAGGCGGGGCCGTTGATGGAGGATGTTTGTTCTCACCGAGCAGAAGCTGGCCGTGCATTCAGGAATGGACTATGCCATCATGACGGGCGGCGATGTGGCGCCCATGGGCCGCGATGGCGTGACAGCCATGCATAAGGTGTTCGACTGGGCCACCACGAGCCGGCGCGGGTAAGCTGCTGCTCCACAGAAATACTTGTCCCATCCTGGTGTAGCTGTTTCTGATGTCATGTCCGGTTTCAGACTGCTGCTGTTTGTTGATGAGGCTGACGCTTTCCTGCGCAAACGAGCGACCGTAAGCCTGCACAGACCCGACTTTACCTGCAGCGCTCATTTACATTTACAGATGGTCTTTCTGTTTGCAGGAGAAGATCAGTGAAGACCTTAGAGCTACTCTGAACGCGTTCTTGTATCGCACTGGAGAACAGAGTAACAAGTAAAGCTCTGCTGCGTGTTATCCAAGCACAGAATGCTCGTGCACGCCGGTAAAATGCCGTTTGTCCTGCAGGTTTATGCTGGTGTTGGCCAGTAACCAGCCGGAACAGTTCGACTGGGCCATAAACGACCGCATTGATGAAATCGTTAACTTCGCTCTGCCGGGACTGGAGGAAAGGGAGCGCCTGGTGCGGCTGTACTTCGACAAATACGTGCTGGAGCCGGCGACTGGAGGACGCCAGTGAGTATTACCAAAAACTATTGACTGTAAATGTCAGTTTATAACTTGAATAACTTGTGATAAAGAAAAAAATCATGAAAAATAAATTAAAATTTGAAAGAAAACGTTAATAAAAATGTATATGGGATTTTGGCTTCTTGCAGCCAGCAGGTACTTCCTGTTTGGAATGAAGGGGGCGGGGTCAAGCTGTCCGGTTCTATTTATAGTCAATGCTGAAAAACGTACCATCGTAAAGGAAAGCAAAACCATTGACTGTTGTCATGGAAATGTTGGAACTGGAAGTAAAACATTTTCTATGCATGACGTCACACTCACTCAGTCCAGGTCTCCTATACAGTCAATTATGCTGATGCAATGAAGATGATCAACTTTCTGACTCTACCCAATGTGATTAAAAATTATTCTTTATTTGTTGAGTTATGAGAAACCGTGTCACACAACTTGTGTTTTAACCTTTTAGACCTGGCGACCACATGTGTAGACATCACATTTTAGTTTATATTACCACAGTTGTTAGTTCTGCTTTCCTGGAGTACATAAATACATGACTAGAGGGTTAACTCAAACATTATCTCGAGTTTTAAGAGGTTTAAAAAAAAAAAAAGTTGAAAAAAATCTGATGCTACATTCACACCGGGCGCTAAATGCAGGTTCTTTGACAGGCATTAAGCCCACAATGTTCACACTGAACCAGCAGGGAGGGGCTTCTTCCTCTTTCTTCTTACACAGCTGTTTTTTGATATATGAAAGACTTGGTGTCAAAAAAGGAGGAGCTGGATTAACCCCGCCTTTTCTCTGTTTTCTCTGAAGGCGGCTGAAGCTGGCCCAGTTCGACTACGGCAGGAAGTGCTCCGAGATCGCCAAACGCACGGAGGGCATGTCGGGTCGAGAGATCTCTAAGCTGGGCGTGGCGTGGCAGGTACGTCCCCCTCCCCCATCCGGACAGAACCTCCATGCTTCTCTTTCGCCGACACGGATCTGCTTCTCTTCCAGGCAGCAGCCTATTCCTCAGAGGATGGCGTCCTGACAGAAGCCATGATCGACGCTCGGGTCGACGACGCCGTCAAGCAGCACCACCAGAAGATGGACTGGCTGCACGGAGAGGAGGAGGCCAAGAGCTTGACGCCCGCACTGGCCGGGGCCACAGGAAGTGGAGGGAAAAGGGGGTTCAGTCTGCCCCTCAGCCAGGCGCCGCAGGCTCAGGAGGTGATCGCGGCGGCGTCCGCAGAACGGAGCTCGTCAGCAGGAGTTTCAGCTGGACGGGACTGTGTGGACGAGAAGACTAAAGAGGGGACTTCAGAGCAACCTGCTGCCTCAGCGCCCTCTGACAAGACTGACCCCCCTCCTTCAAAGGATGGAAGTCCAGTTTGAGGTTCAGAGGGGCTGTGGATTAGAAACGTTAGCGTCCCGCCCTCCTAGCTAACCTGGAAACGTCTGTGTGGGTTCAGAGGGAGAGATTAACCGCCAACATAAACCACGTCTAAAATGTTCAGTCTAATGTATTCATGTGAACATATATCAGGACTTCCTCTATAAATGTCAAAGTTCTGTTTCATCATCAAACATGTTTACATTTTCATAGAAGTAAAGACTGATGATACTAAAGTGTCATGACGGTTTTATTGTGGATACTTCAAAGACCGCATCACAGTTTGAGTAAATGTTAGGAAACTTTATTTAAATTGTTTTAAGCAAAAAAATCTATTCAAATAAAAAGCTAGAATAACTAAAATAAACAAAATTTTTGTTTTTTGTTGTTTTTTTTAGATGTGAAGGATTTTCACAGGAAGTCATTCCTGCTGAATTCTGTACCTTTGTTTTCTTCATAAACTGATCAAACACTAACTTTGAGTTTTGTGAAATGTTTCTTAGGTTAGAAAATAATTTAGTAGTCTTTTTACTATCTTAACTTGAAGAAATAATCTGCATTTGTCTAAATCAGGGGTGTTGAACTCAATCGCACAATGGGCCAAAATCCAAAACAGACCTTAGTTTGTGGGCCGGACAGGATAAATGTTTATTGAACACTAAAACAACATTTTTTAAAACAGCCCGTGTGGCCCTGGGGTGTATGGCGAACTCGAAATCGTGATTTTTGCGCAAGGAGGGGCACATCACCAGAGAAAATTATGAAAATTATCTTGAGTTATTTTATTTATGGTTTTGATTATTACATTTTACTCAAAATCAGTGCTTGCCAACCTCATCTGGCTTCAACTTGGCAACATCCTTATTGCAAAAAAATCAAAAATATGAATGAATTATTTCTTTTTTGTCAGGAACAAAAGAAAAAATATAAAGAGAAACTAGCATCTCTCTTTTTTTTTTCAATTTGACAGAAGCTCAAATAACTTATTTTCAAAATAAAAGATGCTCTTTGCCAAACTGGATCATCTCAGTGCAGTTCTGGACACCTATTAGCCAATGTTATGCAGCATAAGAGAATATCTGCTTTTAACTCAAAATATCAAAGTTTTTTACAAAATTTTTGCTTTCCATATAAAATCTGTTCATTCTGGAGGTAAAGTTGAACAAAATAGACATCTTCAGGTCAATAGGGTGTAAAAACCTACATAGTTTATCATCCATTTTCACCTCAGACATCAATTTATACATTTAACTAATATAAATTAAGTTTAGTAATCCTTACTTTAAAAAAAAATGCAATTAAAAAAAATGCAACTTTATTTTTTTTGTTCCATTTTCTTCCCTTTGTCTTTGGCAGTCTTATACTGCTGGGTTTTGTTATTTTAGTTTGGAGTTGGACCTTGACTGAGTCAGCAGTCTCCATGACATATTTTATGTTTGACTAAGGAGCCACCATGGAGAGATGAAAGATCTGGAGCTGCAGGTTACAGACCCGAGGTCCAGACTAACAAAAGCACAGAGTCGGTTCCTTTGAGATAATCCTTTTATCAGATTCCTATTTACAGAGAAAAATCAGGCACTCAGAGCTGAGCTCACAGCGTCGAAATAATTACAATGAGTCCATTATTAAACATTTACAAAAGAAAAACAACAAACACTATGCCCTGAAAGACAGCATGTCGAGTTTAAATATCTGAAATAACACAATCCATGTTTGGTTATTCTTCATAAGCCCCTCCCACTTAGTTATAATTTTAACATAAGAGCAACAAAAACTTTCTTTCTGCTTCCCGTGTGTAAACTCGTACACTTGTTCCAGCTCTGAATTAAAATATGTCCTAAATACTTAAATGAATTAAAATTACCAAAACAATAATAATAATAATCAGAAGTGCGTTATACTAAACTCAAAGAAACTGGGCTTTTTGAAGTGTGGTTGTCATGGCGCTCCCTGAGGAGACGTTTGTGTGATTTCATGAGATCTGGGATTTAAGCTAACCTTGATCTGGAAGGGTAAAGGCAAAGAGAGAGCAGCAAGTCCGTCCTCTTCACGAGGAAAACCCCACCCTCACCACCGTGACGCCGTGTGAGGTCCTGCAGACACACAGGTCAGGGGGCGTCCATGTTCTGTCTCTGGATCCTGGTTTTTATTGCAAACCGCCCTCCGTGTGTCAGTAGAAGCAGACGGTGTGAAGGAAAGGCCTGTTACTTTTGTCTTCAAACTCTTGCAGGAGCTCGTCGATTTCATTCTCCATGTCGTCGGTGTGCTGGATCTGCAGAGAAACCAGGTCGGCCCGTGAAGGTCATGATACGAAACCGCAAACACAAACGTGGGTAGAGACACTCACACATTGACACAGCTCACAGATGAGAAAGGCACCCAGAGTCGCTTCCTCGTGGTTATCCTGAATGTCTACGTTGATCACATGCACGGGCTGCATAGTTTCCTGTTCTCTCGAGTTCAGATCTGAGAGAAAAAACATTTAGAACAGAGGTGTTAAACTCAATCTTACAAGGGAGCGAAATCTAAAACACCTCAAGTCGCGGAACGAACAGGATAAACATTTATTAAACTACATTTTTAAAACTTTAAAAATCTAACTTTTTAAACATAATTATGAACTGGATACTGTTTATAGAATTACCTCCATTAATGCTAGTGTGAATGCTGCAAGCTGAATTTGGCCAGTGAAGACGCTAATGCTGATGGCTGAAAATATTGAAGTTAATAGCTGAAAACGCTGAAGCTGATAGACTACTAAAATATTAGCTAAATGCCAAATTAGCCTAAAAAACGTTTAAAAAAATCTAAGTTAGCCAAAACAGCTAGCATGTAGCTGAAATGTTAGCTAAACTAAAAAATAACCTAAAACACTAAAAAAAAAAAACTAAATTTGCGAAAACAACTAGCATGTAGCTGAAATATTAGCTAAACTTCAAAGTACCTTGAAAAAAAACAAAAAAAGCCTAAATTAGCAAATACAGCTAGCATGTAGCTGAAATATTAGCTAAACTAAAAAAAGACCTAAAAAACAAAACAAAAAAACAATAAATTAGGCAAAACAGCTAGCATGTAGCTAAAATATTAGCTAAACTAAAAAAACGACCTAAAAAACTGAAAAAAACAAAATTAGCCTAAACAGCTAGCATGTAGCTGAAATGTTAGCTAAACTAAAAAATAACCTAAAACACTAAAAAAAAAATTAAATTTGCCAAAACAGCTAGCATGTAGCTAAAATATTAGCAAAACTAAAAAACGACCTAAAAAACTGAAAAAAAAACAAACAAAATTAGCCTAAACAGCTAGCATGTATCTGAAATATTAGCTAAACTAAAAAACGACCTAAAAAAAAGAAAAAACAAAATTAGCCTAAACAGCTAGTGTGTAGCTGAAATATTAGCTAAACTCCAAAAAGTCCAAAAAGCAAGAAGAATGGCTATTTTCAAAGTTGTTTATTTTAACATAAATAAATAAATAAATCAACTAAAACTTAAAAAAAAACTTTCATATTTCACTCTCCATAGAAATAATTTTTGACAAAAATTTAGATTTAGAAATAAAGGCAATATAACATCACCCGGAGGGCCGGATCCGGCCCCCGGGCCTTGACTTTGACACGCGATTTAGAAGATTCTGAGAGGCCTTCAAATGGAAAAGTCTCAAAGATGTGAGATCAGAGAATCCTCACCCTCCAGCACTTGGTCATAAACCCTCTCCTCACAGGTGACGACCAGGTCGAACTTGTCCTTGCACTGCTGGAAGCGCTCCGGCTTGGACTTGATGCGCTTGTTGCGATCCAGCATGTGCAAGATGCCGTTCTGTGTGTATCTGAAGAGTAAGGAGGTCAAGGAAACTTCACAGCAGCAGAAGACGGACGAGAACACAGACGGGTCCTCAACTGCAGACAGAAATCAGGCCTCACGTGCAGGAAACATTCCATCACACCTAAAGGTCAAGTGAAGCCTTAAGGACACGTGAAGGACAAGCGCCTCACGTCCTCTGGCGCCCCCGTGTGGCCACTTAAAGTAACTACACGACATAAAGAGAATAAAAGTAACTTTGGACAAGAAGTTACTTTTTCAAGGTTTTAATTTTAAAGATGGCCATTCTGACACACGATATAGTTTTAGGAAACATAATCCTGTAACCATCAGTTTGTTTTTTAGACCTCACAAAAAAACCTGGCTATATATCTGGAAAGAAACTGTTTCTGCAACATTAATCTTGATTACTTTCACCAGCTTTAACCAACAGATCTCAAAACACCTGGAATATCCGTCTGTTTCTCATATTTAAACTGTTCCAAACCAGAGGAAACAAAACATTTTACATAAATAAAAGATAATACTTCCTGAAGGGAAATGTCATAAATAACTTTAAGTGCAGATTTGATGCTTTTACTATTTTTTGAAGTTCTTAATTATGATTTATTCCAAAGAATGCCAATCAGGCATGAATTAACGTCATTAACTGAACATTTCCAGGTTTTTGTTGATTTTCCCACAGATGAGAAGCTTCCAGAACTTTTTTTTTTGCTTCCATTTTTATTCATTTTCCCTCTTCTTCCTGACATGCTCCTTTCATTTGTCACTTTACTTAACAAAGCAGTGGCTAATTTATGGTTAGAACCAAAAACCCTTAAAAAAAAAGAACAAAATCTGAAGACAGTGAGCTTCATACGACCTCCCAGAGTGCACTTACTGCTGCTGCAGTGCATGGTGATCCTCCATCCCATCATTGTCTAACCACTTATCGGTCACACATTTGTGATTTACCCATCTGTGCTCCCCCCAACTCCACAGATACATGTACAATCAGATGCACAGTGTTTACTACTGTCTTCAAGTGACGTGCGTGTTGATGTGTGAAGCAGCGGTGAGTTGGGGGGGATACAGTTCCTTGTCCTTGCGGACCAAGTCGTTGTACATCTGTTCATAAGTGGTTTTGAAGTCGTACACATTAGGCTTATCCGGAGCCGGACCAGGCAGCTTCACGTGAGTACCGGTCCCGAATGATCGCACTTCAAATCCTCGTTTACTGCAGAGAAGAAAAAAAAAAAAACCAAGAGATGGGTTTAAAAGCAGCAGACATCCACAGAATACCACAAAATACATCCATAGTAACAAAGTTTTTATTTCTCAGGGAGTTATCAAATTAAATAGATAGTTTTTTCAAATAGGGACAGTTTAAAATACATCTTCACATCCTAAGTAGTGGTTGGTTAACGGAAGATAAACGTGGATCTGTGGCTCCTTCAGAGCAATGACTTTGCATTATAAAATCACCGCCTTGTGTTTACGAACAATGACCACCAGAGGGTGCTGCTGTCAACAAATGGGGATGGAGGAAACTCCTCGCCATGGGCCTTCCTTTTAAAAAATCCCTCAAGTTTTTGTCTAAAGACAACTTAGTTGTGATTTTGTCGGTAAATAAGTATTTAAAACGCATTGAATCCATCCGGAAGTGAGCAGCAGCGTCTCTGAAGCCCTCAGCGGCGCGTCCATTGTTAAACTGCGCCGAGGCCTGCCGGGCTGCGGCGCCGGCGTCGACGCGCATCGTCACAGGCGGAAGCTACAACCCCTCGGTACCGCGCTACTCTCGTCAGTGTGTCCGTGTCGTCCTCCTCCCGGCGGCTCTCCGTTACCTGAGGATACTGTGCGCTTCCATACTGCGGTTCTGGTTGCTCGAGCACACAACCGCCACACGGAGCGGGTGGCTCGGCATTGCGACTCTTCAACTGAAACTGAGCGGCACGATATGTCTGGAGCGAGCGCGAGGCGGGTACTCAGACTCCTGTAGAAACACAAAACCGAACGAACTCAGCTCCTTCTGCTCAGATAAACTAGCTGGCGCTTTTGACAAGAAGTGATACGCCACGGCGGCGTCTCCCGTGGAAGCAGGAAGTTAAAATGGCGGAACTCCGCGATTTGACTGTGGCTTTATGTGTGATGTCATTGGAGGCGGGGCTTCAGTCTGTTCTCAGGGTTCAGCTGTGATCACGTGACAAATATTCAAAATGCTCATTTTTTGTGTGAACTGCACCTTAAACGTTATTTAAATGCTCTTGACTACGGCGAATTATTGTGTGTTCATGACAAAACTTCTGCTAAAACACAAGAAAAAGTAGAAATCATCTCGACGTTGGAATTTAATTAAAGTATAATTCAAAATATGGGTGGAATCATAGAAGTTTCTTTCCTCCTTTTCAAGCAATTAATTAAACTCCTTTTGTCAAACTTAATGTGTCATGTTATGTATGTATAACAGTTACTATCTCTGTGTGATTAAGAGTATCAATTGAATTATTTACAAATGCATTTGTTTACGTAGGTTATTTTCCAATCAATTTTATGACTAATTACTTAGTGTAACCCTTTAAAAAAGAATAAAAAAATCACCAAAAAAGTTTTTTTCTTGCTGCTTATTCTCCCTAAAGGGACATCAAAGAAAAAAAATAGAAGTGACGTTTATTTTTTTTCTTCTAAAAATACACAAGGGTTCTGTAAAAGTTACTATCTGGTGCATACCAGTTACTATCCAGACCTTTTTTTAACTTCAATTTTTAGAAATAAGAAAGTTAGTTACTGGTGCGCATAGCAACTGAAAAAAAAGTTTTGTTTTTTTTTAAATGGAAGTAATTTTTTTTCCGGTTATTATCTGGTGCACACCAGTTACTAACCAGAAAACATATATTTTTTGCTTCAATTTTGGGGAAAAAAAAGTTTTTGTTTTTTTTTTCATCATTTTTTCCCATCAATTTTACTTTAGGGCCTCTGTACCTTGGGGAGTAACACACACAATCAATATTTTTAAAAATATGTTTTCTAAATGTGCTCCACCATTTGGTTGAGCAGGTACTTAAAGGGTTAATATATCCAAGTATGGCTATTTCTGTTCTTTTTATGTTTAATTTTAATTTTGTGTTTGTTTTCATCATTTGAAATAATGAATTTTCAAAACAAATTCAAAAGTATAAAACAGCATTATTATTATTAGTGAAAAATAAGTACATTTTTATTTGTTTCATTCATAGTTTTCTTCTATAAAAAGGACTTTTTTAAAAATATACTTTTTAAATATTTGGTTAGTATAAACTAGTGTCTGTTATTAACATGCATTAAAAATGGTGGATAGTGTACAACCACCAATAATTTTATTAGAAAACTCAGAAAACCTTGAAAATTTCCTCACATCTCTTTTTATTTACCAAACTAACTGAGACTTGACTTTAAATCTGTAATTGAAATTTAAAGCAAAATCATTTTAGTTAAATTCTTAAGGAAAACTGATCAACAAATTCATGATTTAACAATGCAAAACTCAGCCCTTAAACAAGAGTCAAATAGTTAGACCAGAAAGAATCTATGGTCAAAATCAAAATGTTGGTGGTCGGCTGAGTCGCTAAACTAAGATTTTCAATATTGGTCAGGAAATTAGCAATGAAGAGAAGTGTTTTTAGATATCTGGGACTGAAACAGTGAAAAAAATCGTCTCTTTTTTTAATACGTTTTGTTAAAAACCAAAAGCCACAAAAGAACAAGCTAAATACAAATTAACTGCTATTTTTGTATCCTGTGTAGTTTTGAACAAAATTAATGTACTTGTACTAATTTAATTATTTTTGGTTTAAATCTTTCAGTGTTGAACCACATAAAATCTTCATTTGCTTTGAGGCTGTATTGCTGCAGAAAATTCAAATTTTCTTTGAATTAAATGTAAACTTGAAACAGATTCTAGTATTTTGACCGATGTTCTCCATTAAATCGAGGGTGTCAGTAGGTGATGAATGTAAATCCAAATTTCTTAAAGGCTAAAGTAAGACTATGCAGCTCCTTATAGGTTTTGATCAGTAGAAAATGAGCCTAAATGGCTCTTTTGGTTACTGACCTCGGCTCTAAAACTACATTTCAAAACTTTAAAACCGTAACTTTTTGACATAATTATGAACTATATATATATATAGGCCTAAATTTGGCCACTAAAGATGCCAGTGCTAATAGCTGAAGATGCTGATATTGATAGCTAAAAACGCTGAAGCTAATAGCTGAAAATGCTAAAGTTAGCTGAAATCTCTGAAACTAATAGCTGAAAAAGGTAAAGCTGATAGCAAGCTAAAATATGAGCTAAATGCTAAATTAGCCAAAAATAAATAAATAAATCTTTAGGTTAGTCAAAACAGCTAGCATGTAACTGATAAAATAGCTAAACTTAAAAAGCTTAAAAAAAAACAAAAAAAGCCTAAATTAGCCAAAATAACCTAAAAAGTCTCAGTAAATGTCAAAATAGTCCACAAAGCTCATTTTTAAAGCTTTACAACTGTAACTTTTTAACATAATTGTGAATAATAAAAAGGCATTAATATTATCCCAGAACAAATCAACTTAAATCTTAAATAACTTTCAATATTTTACCCTCCAAAAATATATTTTGTCCAAATACAAATTAGACATAAGCGTAAGATAACATTGGGCCATTCATAACAATAAAATAAAATGATCTGGAGGGCCGGATAGAATCACCCTAAGGGCCGGATCCGGCCCCCGGGCTTGACTTTGACACATGTGCATTAAATGAAAGGAAGAAAAAGACGCTTCTAAAGTACTAAAAAGAACCTAAAACTTTATTTGCAGTCAACAGGACAATTAGGCTGCAGCTCCAAACGCTTGGCACAGTATTTAGGGTTCTATTGCCCTTCACAAGATGACGCGACTACAGCTCTGTTACTCAAACCTAAAAGCAGAACCAGAGAGGAGAGAATATACATCACGTTTCCTTTTCCTTCTGTGTCCAGTCCTTATATCTGCTTGTATTGCTGTTAAATGCTGCTTGACGCACAGACGAAGGAGAATCACATCACAGTACTTTTTGGAAAAGTTT
>NC_050516.1:30709529-30720048 GCF_002922805.2 Oryzias melastigma
ATGGCTCCTCCCACCGTTGTCATGGCGATGACGATGTCCTGCATCCCGGATGGCGGCAGCGTGAACTCCACGCAGTCCCGCCGGCTCCCCGCGCTGTCCCGCTCGCGCACGCAGATGCGGTAGGGGATGTTCTCGTGCAGCTCCGTCAGCAGGAAGTCCCTGCAGCCCGACCCCAGCTGCACGCCGGCGCACTCGAACTGGGTGTAGCTCCCGTTCCACCAGCAGCTGAGCTCGAAGCCTCTGCGCCTGCGCCGCTCCCCAAAAACAGCGGCGGCGGTGGCGCCCGTCCCGTCCGTCCACTGCAACAGCACGCTGCCGTTGGTGAGAATGTTGGCCGCCAAGTCCCCCGCAGACACTCGGCTCCTGCAGTCTCCTTTGCGGCACTGGAACCCGAACTGTGTGCGCCGAAAGCACAGCTGCCCCCAAATGCCCCCCTCGATCACCCTGTAGGCGCAGACCGGTGACACCCCCTCCTCCGGCCCCCGAAGGCCAAACCCGGCAGACAGGACGCGGTCTGAGCTGGTGTTGACAGAGGGGGCTGCAGGCCCGCTCCCAGAAGAATTGGAAGCATGACTGAGAGTGTTAGGGGCCGTCCTTCCACGGATCCAGCCTCTCTCCTGTGGAGAGGCTGTAGATGAGGATGATGATGATGATGATGATGACGAGCCGCTGCGATGGGATCCAGCGGTCTGACCCGCCAAGATGCAGAACAGCAGCGTCGACAAGGCGGGCAGGGATGCTTTTCGTCGGTATGCCATCTCCTCAGAAGCGCGGCGGTGCAGGGCGCGCGGCCATGAGACCAGATCCACACCAGCGCGCGCGGGGAGATCTGCGTAAAACCAAGAAATCTCAATCCTGACACATGTGCAAAAAGAAATGACGAAGAAATGGCTTTTTTTTACTCACCTACTGGTTAGTGCGGATCCAGGGAAGTCCAGCGTTCTGCCATCACTCCGGCCTGCTTCTTCTCTTTGATGCCTGCTGTGTGAGGGTGCACGCCAGGGAGCGCGCGTCTCGGAGAGCCTGGTAGCGGGGGTGCGAGCACAAAAATATTTGTAGTCCTCAGCGCTCGGTGTTAGTGAGTCATCATCCCACACATGGCAGCTCCAAGTGTCTGACAGGAGCAGCTTCTGTGCAGCAATGTGTTATGAAAATGTCACATGAGACGTTTGCAAAACCACAAACATTTAATGGTTAAAAACAACAACAACAAAAACTATAAACCAATAAAGATGATATTACAACATCCACAAAACAAACACAAAACGGACAGACAGGAGACAAAAAAAAAACAACAAACAAGAGAACAAAAGGAGTCAGATCTTAACTGGCTTCTATCTTTAATTTACTCATGTATCCATTGTCATATATATGTTTCAGCTACTACCTGTTTAGGCTAAATTAGTTTTTTATTACCGGTAGTTTTTTAGGCCGAAGCTAGGCTTATATTTGCATGCTAGCTGTTTTGGCAAACATCAAGTTTAACAAGAGTCACACAAAAAACCCTAAAAGTTACATTTTCTGCGATAATGCTAGTGTGAATGCTTAGTCGCTGAAGATGCTGAAGCTTTTTGATGAAAATTGGGAAGCTATTTGCTGTAATTGATGAAGGGATTTGATAAAAATACAAAAGTTATTTGCAAAATATAAAATTTGCTAAAAGACTGGAAATTTTGTTAAAGAGTGCTGAAGTTGATCTATATTTCTGAAAAATTGGTAGTCAAATTGCTTAAAAATCTCTAATGCTAATTTTGCTAAAATATTTAGTGTGTTGCTTAAATATTAACTAAACTCTGAATTAGCCCATAAAACCTTAGTAGATGTTAAATTAGCATCTACTAAGCAAGATAGTTGCTTAAATACTAGCTACACTCCAAAAAGCCTAAAATTCCTCAGTAAACTAAATCAGTCAGAAACATTAGCCTGTTGCTAAAATATAAGCTAAACACTAAATTAGCGTATAAAAACCTCAGTCGATTACAAATTAGCCAAAATTGTTAGTACGTTGCTAAAATATTAGGTAAGCTCGAAATTAGCATAAAGAAAATATCTTAGTTGATGCCAAATTAGCCAAATAAGCTAGCACATTGCTTAACTACTAGCTAAACTCCAAAATATCCAAAAATTCCTCAGTAAACTAAATTAATCAAAAACGTCCGACTGTTGCTAAAATATAAGCAAAACTCTAAATTAGCCCCAAATCCCCAGTAGATAACAAATTAGCCAAAACCATTAGCATGTTAATAAAATATTAGATAAATTCTATTTTTTTTAAATTACCAGGAGGTTTTTCTGCTAATCTACCTAAAATATTGACATTTTAAGACTTTCTCATTCATTTCTTATTAAGCATACTTTGCTCAGTATTTCAAAAACTGTGAAGTTTATGAAAACCAAAAATACAAGCAGTAATATTCCGAACGAGCTGAACGTTTTGATACCAAAATTGCTGAAATCGCAGAAAGTGTGAGTTTTATGTGTCGAAAAACGTACGGAAAGGAGCAGGAGAATCACTAAGGATTCACACAATAAACATTCCTTCCTTTGAATTTATTCTGGATCTGCTGTAGCAGAAAAGGGACATTAAATCTATGAATCCATCTGCTCTCTTTGCCTTTTTTTGCCAATCAGCTCCGTTTGTTTGAACACAGCCCTCTTCTACAAGAAACTGAAAACTGTGAAACTCAAATTTCCTGATCATCAAAACATCTCACAATTGTCAAGAAAAAAGCCAAAATCCCAATTATTTTTTTTAGTTTTAGGAAAAACATTTTACATAAATACAAATTTCCAGACACAATATTCAGTATTATAAATCAAAGGTGGAGTCTAAATTATTAACGTTTGCTGAGATGATTCACTTCAAGCTCTAGTTGTTGTCTCCCAAGAGAAAACGCTTGAATAATTAATACCAAGGGAGAGTACGAATGACTGACTAGAAGGATCAAAAGTGCTGAAGCTGTTGGGCTACTTTGACTGAGATCAGCTTTTATGAGAACTTTGGTCAAATGTGTCTGATCACCTTATAATTGAACATTTTTGTGATCCTTTCCTGTTTTTAACCCGTTTGACGCCAATTGATACAAATGTGCATTAATCCAATTCTTCTCCAAAGTTACTTTAAGGGTCTATTTCAATTTTTTTATATACATTTGGGTGTTTAGAGTTTAAAATGAAACGTCCTCTAGACGTGAGCTACAGATGAAGAGAACGCATTTTGGCACTGATGAGTGACGCATGGCGGTAACATGGAAAGTGCCAACAGGTTGGGTTCAATGGACCGTGAGCGGGCTCAGCAAAGGCTTGTTTTCCCTGATTGGTCGGTATAAAACAGTAGACTTGTGTCACACACACACAGAAAGCTGATCGTCTGAGCAGAAGATGAAGTCATGTCAAAAGTTCTCACTTTAGATGCTGTTTTGTTTGGGCTACTGGTGTTCTCTGGCATTCTGGGAAACATGTTGGTCATATATGTGGTAAGAAAAGTTCCTCATCGTTGGGTAGGGTTTTTAAACTTCTTTTTTGACCTCCGTTTGGCATTTTTTCTTCCCAGGTGTTCCAGTCAGCTTTTGAAACTCCACCTGGGAGGCTGTCTCCGTCCGACACCATCCTGGTGCACCTGTCCCTGGCCAACCTGCTGACCTCCCTTTTCCGCACGGTCCCTATTTTTGTGTCGGACCTGGGCTTGGATGTGTCTCTGTCTCCTGGTTGGTGCAGAGTCTTCATGCTGCTGTGGATGTGGTGGCGAGCTGTGGGCTGCTGGGTGACTCTCACGCTGAGCATCTTCCACTGCACCACTTTGAAGCGACATCACGTCTCATTCGGTCCTCTTGTATTACAGAAGGAGAGGCGGCGAGTGTGGATTGTTCTGGGACTAGTTTGGGGAGCTAACTTGGCCTTCTCCATCCCTGCTCTGGTTTATACCACTCATGTTCACAACAATACCACCGTGGATCTGATGGTGATAAGCTCCACGACCAGGCCTCTGCTCGGCTGTATATGGGAGTTCCCCAGCATCCAGCAAGGCTCTGCCTTTGCCTTCACTTCCCTTGCTCTTAATGAAGTCTTTCCCCTGCTTCTGATGATTTGCACCAACGTATCCACGCTCCACGCCTTGGCCAAACACATCCGAGCTGTGACCTCCTCCATGGAGTCAGGGGGAAGCCACGGAGAGCTCAACAAGCACGCCGCCACCGAACGTAAAGCAGCTCACGTAATCATGTCGCTGGTCGCTCTCTTTGTGGTGTGCTGGGTTCTGCAAGTCGCCGCGGTGACGTACTACAACCACAACAGAGGGCTCCACGCAGAAGGATTGCTGACGGTGGCCCACTTCTCTGCCTCCACGTTTGTGGGGTTCAGTCCCATGGTGGTGGCTCTGGGACACGGCAAGCTGAGAAAGAAAATCACGAGTATGATTCTGGTGTGGACTAAAGCTTTTCACTGTTCAGACAAAGACACGGGAAGGACAGTCAAGTCCCCGCAGAAGAAGAAATTAAAAGTCTTTGATGTTCAACAGGAGATGAAGGTCATAAATGTTAGGGAGTGTAAAACCTTAAATGATAGAAGAGAATGAGGCTGGATTGATGTCTGTCTAGTGAAATTATACACTACATTTCTTCTATAGAATTATTTGTACAATTCTCAAATTTTTAATTGAAAACTCATCGGCCACTTGGTGGCATAGATTCAACAAGGAAACAGTCCTCAGGGAGCTTGGTCCACATTGACATGATGGCTGAACATCCATGATACCGATCTCTGTTCCACCACATCCCAAAGGTTCTATTGGGTTCTGGTGACTGTGGAGGTCATTGGAGTCCAGTGAACTCATTGTCATGTTCAAGAAACCAGTCTGAGATGATTCCAGCTTCAGGACATGGTGGAAGTAGCATCAGAAGATGCTGCTCTGTGGTCATAAAGGGATGGACATGGTCAGCAACAATCCTCGGGTAGACTGTGGAGTTGGAACCATGATCAATTGGTTCTAAGGAGCCCAAAGAAAATACCCCCACACCATTATACCACCACCACCAGCCTGAACCGTTGACACAAGGCAGGATGGATCCATGTTTTCATGTTGTTGATGCCAAATTCTGACCCTACCATCGGAATGTTGGAGCAGAAATCCAGACTATTCACATTCGTCTTTTGTCCAGTTTTGGTGAGTCTGTGTAAATTGTAGCTTCACTTTCCTGTTTTTAGCTGACAGGAGTGATACCTGGTGTGTTCTTCTGCTGCTGTGGTCCATCTGTGCGTTGAGACTTCGATTGTAACCAGTGGTTATTTGAGTTAATGTTGTCTTTCTATTAGCTGGAACCAGTCTGGACATTCTTTTCTGACCTCCTACATCAACAGAACTGTCGCTCACTGGATATTTTCTCTTTTTTTCACTATCTGTAAACCCTAGAGACGGTTGTGGGTGAAAATCCCACTTAGATCTACAGTTTCTGAAACTGTCAATCCACCCAGTCTGGCACCAACAACCATCAAAGTCACTTCAATCATCTTTCTTCTCCATTCTGATGCTGGTTTGAACTGCAGCCGATCGTCTTGACCATGTCTACATGACTAAATGCAGTGAGTTGCTGCCATGTGATTGGCTGATCAGAAATTTAGATTAACGAGCTGTTGGACAGGTGTGTCTAATAAAGTGGTTGCTGAGTCCAAATTATATGCATTACGAGTTCATACTCAATCAGAGACTAGAAAAGGAATGGAAAAAAAACTTTTATTGTTATTAGAGCCTTTTTTTGCTTTTTTTTTTAAAACAAATGAGATTCTGCAGGGCTACAAATCTATTCTTCAGGATTTTTTTTCCTGATTTGAACAAACAGTAAAGTTCTGCAAGCATAAAGAAAGATGTTTTTCAGAATATCATCCTCCATCTGTGTTTTCTTGTAGCAATCGTTAACTCTTATTTTTCTTCAATGGAACGAAATCCCCTTGTCTCATCCAAACCTGAGTTAATCCGGTTTTGGATATGTTTTAAAAACAACAAACATTCTGTCCTTTTTGTACAAAGCTATAGAATCTCAGCAGATTCAGGTTTTCAGCAGTGTGCTGTTGCCGGGCAGTTTTGTCAGTAAGTCAGTGATGACTTGATACAAGAACGCAGCCCACGATGGCCGACTGCGAGAACAGCAGGAGACAAGGCGATGAAGATGATGTTGGCAAAGCGAGCGATGACCAGCAGGAACTCGGATGAGGTGCCTCGGTTGTAGTTGAAGTAGTTCACAGATGTAACGCTGGTTCCCCAACAAACAATGAAGAGCAAAACAAGAATAAGAATAACCTGGAAAACAAGAAAAGGAAACTTACATAATCCAGCAACAGATCTGTTAATGTCTGTGAGACCGTTTCTCTGTCTTACCTTGGCAGCTCGTCTCTCAGCTGGTACCCGCTTTACGACTGGTGCATCTTGAACTGAGCTCCTGGTCCTGCCGTAAGTGTAAAGCGTGTAAAGGGAGCTCAGGTTGGTCCCGGTCATCAAGACGATAGGCAGGGTTTCATGGATCACCATGGACGTGGTGGCGTAGGCCAGGCCGCTGTAGCTGGACGGGAAGTTCCACACACAGCCCAGCAGGGGGCGTGTTGTGCTGCTGATCAACATCAGGGTCTGAGGGAAGAGAAGAGAAGAGCAGACACTTGGGCTCAATCCAAATTCGTCCCTTCTCCTCCACTTGAATTGGCTTGGGTTGTGTCCGAAATAAATATTTTTTGCGTATGGATACAAAGCCCTCAGTTGCGAAGGGGTTCTGCGTCGCGCTGTGCCGTGGAGGAGAAGCGCTTGCTTCTGGTGCTCTGAATTTACATTTAATTGTAAGTAATGACTTTTGGGTGTAGCATGTCCCCTTTAAAGGGTCACCAAACACTACACCAACTTTATTTGGCTGTTAAGCTCCATAAATGAGGCCTTAAAAGTGCTTTCTGTTGGTTGGTGCCAAATTTTTGACAAATTAAATTTGACTTGTTTAATTCCTGAAAATATAGTCAAAAACTGCCTGTGTGCTGCCCCCTGCAGGTTGAAACAAGGTATTGCAGATTAATTTTGTGATTGGTCAACTAATGTAAGTCCCAGAAGTTTCACGTCATCACGCTCTGCAGGTCCAGTATAAAAGCCCCGCCCATGTTTGGTTCTGTAACGGTTGGTCGTTAGCGCTAGCATGGCTCATAGCCAGTTGTCAAAAATCTACTGGCTTACAAAACTTTCTAGTGGCCTTAACTCTGCTTGGTTTGGAGGGATAAATGGAGAGGTAGGGAGAAAAGAAGATTTTGGATTACTTTGAAATGAAGGCCGTAATGAAGGTTTCTTTAATGGATGAAATCTGCAATATTATTTTTTCTTTTCTTATCTTGAGGGTTTTCAACATTTGTGTTCAGGAAAGAGAACTGTTCTCATTTTTTTATTTTTTTTTATTTCATGTTTTTTGTTTTGTATAAACTTGCATATAAATTAAACTTAATCTGAACTGAATTATATTTTAGAAAATCAAAAAACACTAAAAATGAATGTAATGTAATAATGCAGGAGTGTCAAACTCAATCGCACAAGGGGCCAAAATCCAAAACACACCTTAGGTCAAGAGTCGAACAGGATAAACATTGGTTGAACAAATTAAAACAAAATTTCTAAAACTTTAAAACCGTAACTTTTTAACATAATTATGAACTAGATATATAGCATTATCTGTGATAATGCCAGTGTGAATGCTGTAAGCTGAATTTGGTTGCTGAAGATGCTGAAATTGATAGCTAAAAACGCGGAAGTTAGCTAAAACATTAGCTATGTGGCAAATCTACGGAAGAGGATTAGGGCCACTGAAAAAAAAAAGCCCATGAAAAATTCTGACTTCATTTCTGAGATTAAAGTCAGAATTCTGAGAAAAAAGTTAGAATTTTTCATGGGCTTTTTTTTTTTTTCAGTGGCCCTAATCCTCTTCCGTCCAAATCAGCATAAAAAACAAACAAAAAACAAAACTAAGATTAGCCAAAACAGCTAGAATGTAGCTGAAAAAAAAGCTAAACTTCAAAATAACCTTAAAAAATGATAAAAAGCCTAAATCAGTCTCAATAGTTAGCATGTAAATATTAGCCTAACTCCAAAATAGCCAAAAAAAGTTTAAAAAAATGTATAAATTAGCTAAAACAACTAGCATGTAGCTGAAATATTAGCTAAACTCCCAAACAGCCTAAAAAAATCTTAGTAAATGCCAAAATAGTCCAAAAAGTAGAATACCAATTTTTAAAACATTAAAACCATAACTTTTTAACATAATTATGAACTAGATATATAGCATTACCTGCAATAATACTAGTGTGAATGGTGTGAGCTGAATTTGGCTGCTGAAGATGCTGAAATTGATAGCTAAAAACGCTGAAGTTAGCTAAAACATTAGCTAAATAGAAAGATCAGCATAAAAAACAAACAAAAAAAAAACTTAGATTAGCCAAAACAGCTAGCATGTAGATGCAGAAAATAGCTAAACTTCAAAATAGCCTAAAAAATGAAAAAAGCCTAAATTAGCCTCAATAGTTAGCATTTAAATATTAGCCTCACTCCAAAATAGCCTAAAAAACTTAAGAAAAAATCTAAATTAGCTAGAACAACTAGCATGCAGCTGAAATATTAGCTAAACTCCAAAACAGCCTAAAAAATCTTAGTAAATGCCAAAATAGTCCAAAAAGTATGCAGAATACCAAATTTTAAAACTTTAAAACTGTAACTTTTTAACATAATTATGAATAATAAAAGGGAAGAAATATTATTCTAGAATAAATCAACCTAAACCTTAAATAACTTTCAATATTTTACTCTCCGTAAAAATATTTTTTGTTAAAATCATAAAAATAAGAAATGAGCACAAGATAACATCAGGTCATTAACAACGATAAAATGAAATGATCTGGAGGGCTAATTACCGGATCCGGCCCCGGGCCTCGACTTTGACATGTTGTGTTTTAAACTTTTGTCAATTGTTCCGGCACATAAGCTTAAAATATATAAAAAACAGGATAAGTCCCAGAATGCATCAAGTCTATTCCTCTCACCTCAGTGCTGTTTGCATTGCCATTAGTGGAGAAGATATGTGCAGGAATGGAGTAAAGAAGGTTGACGAGCCAAATGGAAAGCAGGTTGAGCAGCAGAGCCTTCGGAACGCCTCGAGAAGCTTGAAGGTTTCCAACCGAAGGAGCCACGCGCCTCAGAGTCTGGAGGTGGAACACGCTGAGGTAGAACGTGGACCACACATTGACCGATCGCAGCCACACCCAGACCCCCATGAGGAACTGACACCGTTCTTTGGACAGAAACAGCTGTAGAGAAGATGCACCATTTTGTTTCATCTTTGCTGGTTTTTCCAAAAAATATTCTCACGAACTGCAAATTTACAAGAAATAAATCTGTTTAGTTTAAGAGATAAGAAGAAATGACAGTTTACTTCCACACCCAGCTTTAATGATGTGAATTTAAATTTTACGTACCTGGATCCCCAAATCTGACATGACCAGCAGAATATTCCTCATGACCGAAACCATCAGGTTGGACACTGCCATGTTTATGATGATGATGTTTGAGTTGTGAGGCACACTGCGGTCCATCATAACACTCTTCCCAATAACCACAATGACAGTGGTATTACCCAGAATGCCCAGCACCACCAGAACGATGTAAAAGACAGTTTGTAAAGACGACACAGTGGTCTGAAGTCCCGCACCCATAAGCTTAAAGTTTTTATCCTGCCAGCTGGGTCCAGTAGAATCCTGAGACTCTGCAGCAGCTCCAACAGCCAGTCTCAAGTAAGCTGTGTCTTTATTTTGGACGAGTCAGACATGGTAGTCTTTCTGCTGAAAGAGCGCGATGTTCTGCGACTCTCCTCCACAGAACCAAAAGAAAAAAAGAAGTTTGTCTGCTCTATCATTGTAAAAAAAAGCTTCAATATGGTGCCTATAAATATATTAACTCTAGTGAGAGAGTGTCAAAGCACCACAAAGCCTTAAACTCGAGGGAGCTGAGGGTTCATGTTAATAAAACACCAGAGATTAATCAGCTTCTCTGATGCTTACTTTGCATCTCAATATCTGCACCATCACCCAAGAGAAGGAAAGAACTTTTGACTTTTGCTTGTGAGGGTTCAGACAAGCCTCTAAACAAGCCCATCATTGTTCATGGAAATACATGAGAAGTTTAGGAAAAATATAAAATTATTAAAATCAATTGAAATCTTAAAGTTTGATCAAATTTTGTTAGAACCAAAGAGCTGAAAAGGTATTTAGATTACATTTTTTGGAAATAAAAGTACGAATTTATTTGTTTCTGGATTTCAGGTAAAATACGAGTTATACAGAACGTCGTCAGCATTAAAATAATGGAACTCTGAAGTAAAAAAAAACATTTAATTCATATAATTTCAATATGAAGTGATTGAGGGGCCAATGATGAGTCAAATAAAATTACTTTTTATTTTTTTTTAGACATATTGCTGCAGGAACAGTGAAAATAGCACATTTTTAGACAGCCAAA
>NC_050516.1:30720062-30760538 GCF_002922805.2 Oryzias melastigma
TTTCCAGCCAATGAGGCCAAGTGGGTCCCAAAGGGTTTAAAATTAGGCAGAAAGTGTGGGCCCCAAATGAGTTCGTCCTCAGTTTCAGGGGTGGCCCCACATGTATTTGCCCACTTTGGCTTAAGTAGGAACTCAGTAGGATAGTGTAGTGAGTTACTGAGGACCGGCAGAGCTAATCCGCTATGCTATTAGCTTCAGTGGGCATTCAGTGGACCGGCTCAGGCAGCCACTAGCCAGGCGCCTAGTGGACAGCGAATTAAAATAGCTCTGCTAGCCACTCGCTAGCTTGCTACGCTGGACACTAGGCGGCTGCCTAGGGTACCGACCCGGTCCACTGAGTGCCCACTGAAGCCAATGTGGGCTAATACAGATGCGGCCACCACAAAAACTGCGGACAAACGCCTTCAGGGCTCAGAATTTCTGCCCACTTTTAAACCAATGGGGCACTTAGCCTTGGTGGCTGGGCTTTAACATTTTTTTTTAACTTTTGCTGTTTTCTTCAATATATTTGCTTTTGCTATACAAGCTTTCACGATAAACACCAAGCATGTTTGGTTGAAGCTTTTAGCCAATAGATTACATGAAAACAGGTATATTAATCAAAACTGAAATACATATTTTGATCAAAAAAGAAATGATCCTGATAAAATAAAACCATTTACATGGTGTTTGTTGTTGTATTTAGGTTTTTCTGGTTACTTTTTACTAGTTTTGAGTCATGGCGTCCAGCTAATTTTGACTGTGAATGTAAGAATCAAGGATGGAATCCACTTTTCTAATATGCTGTTTTTTTATTAGAACATTGATACATTTTTTTACAAAACAGAATTCTGATGTTTAGTTATATACCAGTTTATTGAGAATCCCAAATCAACCAAATCTTTCCATCTCTCTCATAAAAATACATCATAACATGTCAGTGGCTATTATTCTTTAAGGACTTCAGGAGTTTTGTCAGTAAGTCAGTGATGACTTGATACAAGAACGCAGCCCACGATGGCCGACTGCGAGAACAGCAGGAGACAAGGCGATGAAGATGATGTTGGCAAAGCGAGCGATGACCAGTAGGAACTCGGATGAGGTGCCTCCGTTGTAGTTGAAGTAGTTCACAGATATAACGCTGGTTCCCCAGGATATAACGAAGAGCAAAACAAGAGTGAGAATAACCTGGAAAACAGTCACAGAAAGCAAAAGCTTTTATTTAATAATGTGGTGACAAACTTACAGCATCTTAGGGACATTTTCAGTGTTATGCTTCTCACTTACATCAAATGGTAACTTCCTAACCTTAAAAATATATAAAGCAAAAAAAGTATCTTAGATATTTTTATTAATTTAGTTTTTTCAGTTATGTTAACATATTGTATGATGTAAGATAAAACTTTAATGATCCTTCAAATGTCTGAAGCAGATTCAAAACTTTGAGTCAGCCAAGTACACAATGCGATTAAAATTATAAAAAGGTTTTATTTATTTATTTATTTATTTTTGCATCCTCAAAAATACTCCAGATCCAAAACGACCTTACAAATATTTTTTTGACACAGTTCTTTGAGCAACCACTAGGTGCTAGTTCCAGAACCAAGTCGATTCCCACTCACCCAAATAATAAAATTGAGCTTTAAATCAAACCTGTATAAAACCTAGTTCAACATATCTGTTTAGATTAAATTTTCTTTAGGTTACTATCATTCTTTTATCGTTTACCCATTTAATATGTGGAACTGTGGGATTAAAACAGGCGTTTAAAATACTTGCCCCCCACTTAATTTTACTTTAGGTTCTGAAACAATTAGTAAATTACTGTTATGCCTTTCTAAATATATTGTGTGTGTTGAAAAAGGGTTTTGGTTTAATACTTAGTTTCACCACCAGAGGGCGCTTGGTGTTTTAGGCATCAGTAGTTGACACCAGAAGAAGAAGCTCAGTCAATACGTGATGAGTGAATCTGCAGAGAACGTGACCAAGAGCGCAACAATTTTTGACTATTTACTTGTTTGTTTTTCAGGTAAGCTGGTTGAAAACAACACACAGGTGATAAATAACAGTGATCGTGTGTTTAAAGGGCCTTTGAGAGTAGCATAAGTTGAGCTAATGCATTCCTTTACTGGTTGATAAGGGTCAAGCACCACATTCTGTTGCTAAAATGGCGGATATAGATCAGTGCCGACAAATCTGAGTAATGTTTAAATGAAGTGTAAGCTAAAATGTAACAAGATAAGTGCTGAGAGATGCAATGTTAAGTGTTTATGGTCATTTCCTTGATGTAAAAGCCATACTTTGTGTTTTGTGTGTATTCTTAAAGGTTATGTCAACTGTAAAACCTTTTGAAACTGTATGAGTGGTGGAGACCAGAAGAAGACGCTCAGTCAATACGTGATGAGGGAATCTGGAGAGAACGTAACCTGCAGTTAATGACTGTTTTCTTGCTTATTTTTCAGTGTGTTTGAAAATTAAATATGTTGCACCGAGAGTGAGTTGGCCCATCATTCTTAGCCTTGTAACAAATACAATTTCCAATACATTCTGAAACTGAGAAAAGCACCTTGTAGGCTAACAACACTTTGCAGTAGTAAAGTGCTTATGCATTTATTGCAAACCAGCTGATTCTGATGCAGAGCAAAGCAGCTTTGACGCTGCATTTCTCTGCATCAGAATTGGTTGGAATTGAGTTAATTGCGTAAACGGTCGAGGTAGTTCAAAGAATGTCTGTTATTTTTCTGTTTCCAGAGACAGCGCCCATGTCAAAGGGTTAATGGTAAGTAGGGTACACTCGTATAGCGCTTTTGTACCTTCCTCAAAGGCTCAAAGGGGCTTCATAGTCACAGACCCATTCAAACGCTTGTGGCAGCTCTGCTGCTGAACACTGGCGCCAACCTTCCACCAACGTGGGGTTCAGTGTCCATTGCCCAAGGACACTTCGACACATAGATGGGCAAGGCGGGAATCGAACCTGCAATCTTCCGACCACTGTATCTCATCATATTGTATCTCAAAGCTGGGCGCAAAAGGTATGTTGCTACAGTTGATCTTTAGTATCAGTGCAGCATTTGCCCTCAGAGGTGTACATTAAGATCCAACTAACTACTTTACTCTACACATAGATTGGCCTGTTTTTATGCACAAGGCAGACTTTCAAAAGATTTTGATGTTTTAGCAATTGCAACATTAATTTAAACATTAATTTTCTCTAAAAAGCCAACCTCCATGAACTTCCACCTTTTTGTGGTTGTGACTGTGGGTGGGACAGAGCTTGGGTGATACTAGGGTCTGTTTTCTGGGGCAAATACCCCTGGTCTGGTATTCCAGAGCAGAAAGTCCAACGCAAAAGAAAAAGAAATGAAATTCCAATGACTGAAATAGAAACAGACTTGTCCAGGGTGTACCCCGCCCCCACATTCAGGCTCGAGTAATCCCATGACCCCCTTAGGGATAAAATGGGATCAGAAATAGTAACAAGATCCGCTGATGTTGTCAAGGGACCATTATCTTGGAGCCAAGGTAAAGGTTTACGCTCACATGCGAGCACCTGATTGCTGAGCCTTTTCCCACTGGACCTGATGCAGTTCAGCCCTGCAAGACTGAGTGGGATTACCTTCCCACCCATGGGAAGGATTACTAAGGGGCGGTACTGTGTAGTTTGAACAACCGTCAAGGGAGGAGACCTTAAAAATTCAATCCACAGAAAGGGATCAGGAGATGGGCAGTCAACTCAGATTCAACAGAGCCTGAGATTATGCGGGAGGCAGAGTAGTACCGATTAAAGATAGAGATAGTCGAACTTGTTCCACACACAACTCTGAAACCTAACTCCTGGAGAGGGGTTAGACATTCTTTCACTCTGAAAGTAACCATGGTGAGAGGTCACCACGTGAGAGGTGCCATATCACTGTAGTTTGGATCACTGGTGCAAACAAGCTTTCATGGATTCTCTAGGTAGGGTTAGAAAGGGATCCAAATGAGGGATTGTTTCCCTGTAAGGTTTAAACAACCATTACAGTGGAACAGCATGATTGGGAGGAATGGTCTCCTCGCTCTAAATAGGATGCCAAACAGAGGTAGTTCCCCAGATCAGATGACTCAGTAAGTTTGTCTCCTGAACTTCCGTCACCTCTCATGGACACTCTTGTTAGAAGTCAGACAGAGCTTCAACCACTAACCACCTGGTGGTGAGTTGGATTTACTGGGTGGAGGAGAAGACTGGACAGATCCAAACATATTGTGACAGTCCATTAAGAATGTTAAGCTAAGCCTACCGTCAGAAGGATTCTAAACTCCTACATCCGGGTAAGCTTTAACCAGGCACAAAGAAGAGAATGAGTGCAAGTGGACGATGACTTCCAAAACTTATGTCAACAGAGTTTCTTCAAACCATTGGTCGCCAAAAGTAAAGGAATATTGTCAAGATAAGGGAGTCATTCGAGTCCGGCTGACTTGAATGACCCACATAACAGAATACAGGCAGTACAAACCAAAGCCAGTAGTGTGGGCAGTTGCACAGGCAACGGCACAAGTCTAGGAGGAGTTGAGGGAAGCCACAGAGAAAGACTATTTTGACAAGCCATTTAGTCCCCACTGAGGGAAGCAGTTCTCCAACAAATCTGTGCCATCTCAGTCGGACCACAAGAAGGGATCAGCTGGTAACACAAACTAGATAGTAGACACCCTGCCGCTGTTTTTCTGTCCTACCTTGGCAGCTCGTCTCTCAGCTGGTACCCGCTTTGCGACTGGTGCATCTTGAACTGAGCTCCTGGTCCTGCCGTAAGTGTAAAGCATGTAAAGGGAGCTCAGGTTGGTCCCGGTCATCAAGACGATAGGCAGGATTTCATGGATCACCATGGACGTGGTGGCGTAGGCCAGGCCGCTGTAGCTGGACGGGAAGTTCCACACACAGCCCAGGAGGGGGCGTGTTGTGCTGCTGATCAACATCAGGGTCTGAGGGAAGAGAAGAGAAGAGGAGAGAAGACACTCATTTTGAGATAAGGGAGATAGTGAAACCTGTAATAATTATTTTCTTTTCTTAACTCTTTGAAGCAGTTGATCACCATTCTGAGGATTGTTACTTGTTTTGTTCAAGAAAGACAAATATTTCCATTTTTTTTGTTGTTCTTAGTTTGTTTTATTGTAATAATTTGGTTATATTTAAGTTTCATCTGAACTGAATTATATTTGAGAAAAATAGGAAAAATATCATAATGTGTTTTAAGCTTTTCTTTTGAATTTTCTGTTAGTTGTTCTTGAACAAAAAGGTTAAAACATAAAAAAAACTTGGGAAAATCCCACAATATCCATCTTCTTGGCCGCTTCTTCCCTTTCGGGGTCGCGGGGGTGCCGGAGCCTATCCCGGCTACTGATGGGCGAAGGCGGGGTTCACCCTGGACAGGTCGCCAGTCTGTCACAGGGCCTCAATCACACACATTCACTCTCACATTCACACCTAGGGGCAATTTAGAGTCACCAATTAACCTATGAAGCATGTTTTTGGACGGTGGGAGGAAGCCGGAGTCCCCGGTGAAAACCCACGCATGCACGGGGAGAACATGCAAACTCCACACAGAAAGGTCCCAGCCGGGAGTCGAACCGGGGCCTTCTCGCTGTGAGGCGAGAGCGCTAACCACTTGCGCCACCGTGCAGCCCAATCCCACAATATTTCTCTTTAATATGCTAAACAAGTCTATTCCTCTCACCTCAGTGCTGTTTGCATTGCCATTAGTGGAGAAGATATGTGCAGGAATGGAGTAAAGAAGGTTGACGAGCCAAATGGAAAGCAGGTTGAGCAGCAGAGCCTTCGGAACCCCTCGAGAAGCTTTAAGGTTTCCAACCGAAGGAGCCACGCGCCTCAGAGTCTGGAGGTGGAACACGCTGAGGTAGAACGTGGACCACACATTGACCGATCGCAGCCACACCCAGACCCCCATGAGGAACTGACACCGTTCTTTGGACAGAAACAACTGTAAAACAAAATTTTCTGTTAGTTTTATTGCTTTTTCTGATTTATGTATGATAAAAAATTCTAAAGAAATATTTTTTGCATGATATGCTGGCTATTTATAAAAAAACATTCCTTTTAAAAACATTTAAGGGGCTGTAAATTTAAAAATTACATACCTGGATCCCAAAATCTGACACGATGAGCAGAATATTCCTCATAACAGAAACCATCAGGTTGGACACTGCCATGTTTATGATGATGATATTCGAGTTGTGAACAACACTACGCTCCATGATCACACTCTTACCAATAACCAGAATGACGGTAGCATTGCCCAGAATACCCAGCACCACCATGATGATGTGAAAGACGATCTGTACATTAGAGATCTGCATTTTAGAGATCTGCATTTGAAGTCCAACTCCCACTGGTTTAGGCTTTTTATCCCGTTCATCAGATCCAATCAGGTTCTTGATTTCTGTAGCAGCTTCAACAGCCAGCCTCAAATCCAGCTGCGTCTTCATTCTGGACATGAGAGACATCGTAGACGCTCTGGTGATCTCTCTTTGTTCTTCTCTCTGTTCTGGTCCGTCACTAGAAGGTCGTCTCCACAAAAGAGGAGGAAGAAGAAGCTCCTGCCTGTTCCATCTTTGCTAAAAAACTGACTTCTCTGAGCCGCCTTTGATATATTAACCCCTGTTGATTCCAAGAAAGATGCAAAGCTTCACAAAACTCTGGGGACAAAAAGTTTCAGGGTAATAAAACACAGGAGAGTAATCAGCTACACTGAATGGAGCATCCTTGCTTTGCATTTTCAGATCAATCCAACACCTTGATTTGCGTTGGAAGAAACCCCTACCTACACGAATAATCTGCTTCTGAAAACATTTAAACACTTTCCGAGAAGTTAATGAAACCAAAATCGACAAATCTGCTAAACTCAGTTAATTATATTTAATTTGAAACTTTGCATTCACATTAGTTGGTGTTCACATTTAGCATTTATTTTGATATATTTTTTAAACGAAAACAATGTATTTTAAACTTTTATTTATGTTAATAATCACAATAAACATTATGCAATGAAGAACACGTTTTCTAACCCATGAACAAGTTTGAAAGAAATAGATTACAAATCTATGAAAACGAGTGATTAGCAACACATTTGTACCTCGTGTTTGTAAGGTGCAGCACTCACGATAATATATATTATTCTCAGTGGGTGTCAGGCTTCAAACAACTCTCTTAAAGGGTCAAACTCAGGGGTCTGCAACTTGCAACTCCAGAGCCGTAAGTGACTCCTCTCCATTGTGCCTCTTTGGTTAAAAGAAGTTTTTAATTAGAAAAATGTCCTGTTAAATGCACTTTGTGTCAATAGTTAAGTCCAAACTTTTTCAGTATTCCATTGTTTAGAAAGGTAACTATACCTGTAAATCTGACAGATCCTCACCAGTCCATTGTTCAGGATCTGTAGAAATTCATTATTTAAGCCCAGCACCACTGTTTACCTGGATTGGGGTTGTTCTACCAGTAATAACAAGCACGGGTTTGGAAAAGATGATGGAGGATGGTCCTTGAGAACAGGAGTTGTGCATCCTCTGAGGGTGCATTCAACACTGAACTCTGACAAACCTTCTATTAATGTAGATCACACAAAGGCGACAGATTGAAACCCTTCACTACTTTGTACTATAAACAATTTTCAGCCTTTTTACTTTCTCTATCCAGACTAGAGATGTAAAAAGGGCAAAAGGACACACTTTGAGTTCTATCTGTGGTTTTTTGGCATTACAAGATAAAATGTATGCTTACTTCAAAGCAGGGGCGTCAAACTCAATCGCAAAGAGGGGCCAAAATCCAAAACACACCTTAAGTTGTGGGCCGAACAGGATTAAAATGTATGGAACACTCTAAAACTACATTTTTAAAACTTGAAAATAATAACTTTTTAACATAATTATGAAGTAGATATATAGCATTACCTACAATAATGCTAGAGTGAATGCTGTTAGCTGAATGTAGCCGCTGAAGATGCTAGTCCTGATAGCTGAAAATGCTAAAATTGATTGATTAAAAACACTGAAGCTAATAGCTGAAAACGCTAAAACTGATAGGGAGAAGAAATATTAGCCAAATTAGACAAAACAAACAAACAAAAAAAAAAACTTAGGTTAGCCAAAACAGCTAGCATGTCACTAAAATTTAGCTAAACTTCAAAATAGCCTAAAAAAAATGGAAAAAAGCCCAATTAGCTAACACAACTAGCGTGTAAGGGTCTGTACAGTGGAGTGGCTGGTAAAAGTATTGCACGCTCACAGTTCCTTTTAACACTGCTGGCCTCCATGGTGAAAACCTTTGGGATGTGTTGGAGGTTTAAAAATAGGAAAATAAAAACAGATACCCCCCATATTGCCAGTTTGTCATTTATTGCGCCTTTCCATCTTAAAAATGTTTTCTGTACCTGTAATGAACAGTTTGGGATCAAAAACCCCAAACAAAACAAACAAACATTATTTGCCCCCAGTGGGGTTTGGGGCTTCCAATTGTTAAGTTGGGAGCCTTGAGAAGCTTGAAGATTTCCAACCCAAGGAGCAACGCGCCTCAGAGTCTGGAGGTGGAACACGCTGAGGTAGCCTTGGCTTAAGAAATAATAACATTGACAGAAATGCAGAAAAAGAAAATATAATCTTTTCTTTATTTCATGTTCAAAATGAACACTAAGAACCTCCAATGAGAACAAATTCAAAACTTTGAGTTAATTTCCATACATATTCCTATAGAGTCTTAAAAATGTCAATAGTTGTGAATATTTGTGTCCTGGTGTGCTGTTGCCGGGCAGTTTTGTCAGTAAGTCAGTGATGACTTGATACAAGAACGCAGCCCACGATGGCCGACTGCGAGAACAGCAGGAGACAAGGCGATGAAGATGATGTTGGCGAAGCGAGCGATGACCAGCAGGAACTCGGATGAGGTGCCTCGGTTGTAGTTGAAGTAGTTCACAGATATAACGCTGGTTCCCCAGGACGCAATGAAAAGCAACACAAGAATAAGAATAACCTGGAAAGCAAGAAAAGGAAATTCAATTGACATCTCGGTCACAGATTTTTAACAGGATCGTATCTGCATGCAGCAGTTCCTCGGTCTTACCTTGGCAGCTCGTCTCTCAGCTGGTACCCGCTTTACGACTGGTGCATCTTGAACTGAGCTCCTGGTCCTGCCGTAAGTGTAAAGCGTGTAAAGGGAGCTCAGGTTGGTCCCGGTCATCAAGACGATAGGCAGGGTTTCATGGATCACCATGGACGTGGTGGCGTAGGCCAGGCCGCTGTAGCTGGACGGGAAGTTCCACACACAGCCCAGCAGGGGGCGTGTTGTGCTGCTGATCAACATCAGGGTCTGAGGGAAGAGAAGAGAAGAGCGGACACTAATTTTGAGATAAGGGAGATCGTGAAACCTGTAATAATTATTTTCTTTTCTTAACTCTTGATCACCATCTTGAGGGCTGTCACTTGTGTTCAAGAAAGAGAAATATTTCCAATTTTTTGTTGTTCTTAGATTGTTTTATTGTATTAACTTGGTTATATTTAAGTTAATCTGAACTGAATTATATTTAAAAAAAATTGGAAAAATGTCATAATGCCTTTTAGGCTTTTCTTTTGAATTTTCTGTCTGTTGTTCTTGAACAAAAAGGTCAAAACCTAAAAAAAAAAAAAACATGGAAAAATCCCACATTTCTCTTTAATATGCAAAACAAGTCTATTCCTCTCACCTCAGTGCTGTTTGCATTGCCATTAGTGGAGAAGATATGTGCAGGAATGGAGTAAAGAAGGTTGACGAGCCAAATGGAAAGCAGGTTGAGCAGCAGAGCCTTCGGAACGCCTCGAGAAGCTTGAAGGTTTCCAACCGAAGGAGCCACGCGCCTCAGAGTCTGGAGGTGGAACACGCTGAGGTAGAACGTGGACCACACATTGACTGATCGCAGCCACACCCAGACCCCCATGAGGAACTGACACAAACCTCTGGACAGAAACAGCTGAAAGCAGACAGATCCCAGACATGAGTTTAACCCCGTAAAGACTACTGCATCAAAGAATTTACAGATTTTTTTTTTAATTAATTAAGATGTCTTTTAAGCCCTTTGATGAAATTCACAAACAATAATGTAGGCTTAAGAAATAATAATATTGATAGAAATGCAGAAGAAGGAAAAAAAAATCACCTTAAATGTGGCTCAAATATGATCCACACATATTTAACGTAACTGGATTATAAAGATTTAATTCTAACCTAATTGTTTATTCTTTCAATAGAAAGCTGCAATTAAAAAAAGAATAACAATAGATGAATAACTTTCACCATTAAATTGTGAAAATTAGTTAAACTTTTCCTGCCAAAAGTGTTTTGAGATTTCATGGAGGCAGCCATTTTGAAAAGAGCAGGAAAAGCCCTTCTACTCCCTCTAGTGGAATCATGATGAACTACAAGGAAGAAAACATTGCCTAAATTCTACCCAATGGGTTTTTCTGAAGCTTGGGTCACTCTAATGAGGTAGGATTAACATTTGTGACTCTTTTAGCTTCGTTACTTGGAAAGATAATCTATCAACATCCATGCCCACATCCACCTGTCAGCTCCTGCGGGAGTTTTCTGCAGGCAAAGACAATCCCAACAGTTCATTCAAATCAACACATTTTCTCAGTCTAGCCTTTTTGGACAGTAAAGAGGTCAGAGTGCTTAGAAAAATAAACCACACATACCTCAATCCCCAAGTCTGACACGACAAGCAGTGCGTTCCTCATGATGGACACCATCAGGTTGGACACTGCCATGTTTATAATGATGACGTTTGAGTTCTGAGCCACACTACGATCCGTGATAACACTCTTCCCAATGACCAGAATGACAGTGGCATTACCCAGAATCCCCAGCACTACTAGAATGATGTAAAAGGCCAGCTGTTCAGTGGACACGGTGGTCCGTAGTCCCATACCCACAAGCTGAGGTCCTCCAGGCTGTCCAGTGGGTCCCACGTAATCCCTCATTTCTGTAACCGCTTTGACGAAAAGTCTCACATCAGAAAGTTTCTTCATTTTGGATTCTTCAGACAACCCCGGTAATGGAGCACGTCTGTTTGTTCAGACGGCCAAAGCCGTCTTTCACAAAGGAAATGGGAAACGGTTTTGTTTCCTGTGACATTAAAGCTAGAAAATGACGTGCTTTGTGGTGCGTCATCCGCTACAGGGTCCAAAAGCATCCCGATGTTTGGGAGCACCGGGAGAATACGACTCGTGGTAATGAAGCACAGGAGATTAATCAGCTTCACTGACTGAAAGGTGCTTACTTCACCGTATTACACGTATCCCCATCACCCTAAAGGGAGAAGGACACTTTGGTACTTTTGCTCCATTTGCTGCACATGTGCTTCAGTTGGTCTTAAAGTCCAAGTTTACGACACCGGACTAGTAATCCACTCTGATGTATCTCACAAGACAGTATTTGATCAAAACCAGCACATAAACTAAAAACAATCCCAAACATTTATTTTTAACATTTCCATCTTTATTAAAACATACTGTACATTGTGTATTCTAGAGATGTTTCTGATCCTGCTTCTACTGGATCTGGTTTTCAGATAGTTAAAATGAAACTGCCTCATAGTACCATCAAACATTTGCTAAAGTTTCTTTTGCTGTTTGTTTATGGGACGTATGGCACCATTAGTGAAACATGATTTTTGTGTTTACCCAAAATGGAAAACTAACAAACAATGCAAGAAATAACAAAAATTAGACAATACCAGGGATAGTACACGGGGATTTACTAAGTCCATAAAAAGAGCTAGCCACAGCCGGAAGTAAACAAGCGGACTTATGTAAAACCAAAATACTTCACACAGCTCCATGGATAGAGGCCATTATTCATTATATCAATTATTATTTTATTTATGTTCATTGTATTTATGTTTAATTATTACTTTTTTACATTTTACATTAAATGCATGGTGTGTCAAACTTTTAAAAAAAATTGCAACTTGGTGCCCCCTCCAGCAGTTGATGACCTAGGCGGTCGCCTAGGTCGCTTGTGCCCAGGGCTGGTACTGATTTCGTTCACCAATTTAGGACCATTTGCCGTCATGTAAAAGACAGACTTGGAATACCCTCCGGGTATTTATATCCGTCCCTCCAGATCATTTTATGTTATTGTTATTAATGACCCAATGTTATCTTGGGCTCATTTACAACTTGTATAATTTCGATAAATATATTTTTATGGAGAGTAAAATATTAAAGTTATTTAAGGTTTAAATTGATTTATTCTGGAATAATATTCCTGCCTTTTTAGTATTCATAATTATGTTAAAAGTTAAAGTTTTAAAGTTTTAAAAATTGGCATTCTGCTAGCTTTTTGGACTATTTTGGCAGTTACGAAGTTATTTTAGGCTGTTTTGGAGTTTAGCTAATATTTCATCTACATGCTAGCTTTTTTGGGCTAATTTATGAAGTTTTTAAGGCTATTTTGGAGTTAGGCTAATATTTCCACTAAGTGCTAGCTATTTTGGCTAATTTAAGCTTTTTTATTGTAGTTTTTGAGGCTTTGAAGTTTAGCTATTATTTCAGCTACATACTAGCTGTTTTGGCTAATTTAAGCTTTTTTCAGTTTTTTAGGCTTCTTTGAAATTTAGATATTTTTCAGTTACATGCTAGCTAATATTTTAACTGGCTATCCTCTTAAAAGTTTTCAGTTAGCAGCTTCAGCAGCATAATTCAGCTTACAGCATTCACACAAGCATTCTCACAGGTAATATATATCTAAGTCATAATTATGTTAAAAAGCTACGTTTTTAAAGTTCTAAAAACTTCAATAAATCATTATTCTGTTCGGCCCGCAACCTAAGGCGTGTTTGGATTTTGGCCCCTTGTGCGATAAAGTTTGACACTCCTGCCTTAAATGATGAAGATGTTGATCAAATTGTTATTCTTTGGTAATTCAAAGACCCGTACAATGAAAATTGTGTTTTAGTATGCTCTTACGGCATTTTTCTACTCATGGGGGGCATTTGTTTAAAAAAAAAAATGTGAATAAAATTGCATTTCTGAGTATTTTTTACTTAAGCTGTTGTGAATCAGGAGCAAAGGAAGAAAACACAGTTAGAAAAAGCTGAGAATCAGGAGTCACAAGCTCCCAGCTCAGCTCCATTTTGATGCATCCACTAGATGACTAGATACACGTTCATTGGTTAGGACAATGCATATTAATCAATGTCTTAGGAGGGCTACAACATAAATATGAACTTATTTACATCTGTAGTCCTAAAACAGGAAACACACACTGAACCCATTGAATAGTAAAAAGTACAGACAAGATTAAGACATGAAAGGATCCACACAAACAGACTTAAAGTAGAACAGATCAACAATTCGAGCACTCGTAAAAGTTAAATACACCAATAGGGTCCTCCTTGTGATCGTCCTTCATCATTACATTATTAGTTAAATTGGTTGTTAGTTTGTTGTAAGTAGAATTGACAAATTAGGAACACTGGCTGAGTATTCCAGGACCACCGTTTGACTGAACTTTGAGCCTGCCTCTTTGTGGCTCTCAGTCTCCTCTAGTTAAAGTTCTGGTGCCAATCCCTCCATGGGTTATTCTGTATATAAAATGTATTAAAAGGGGAGAAAGATAGTTTAAAAATGAGACAAACATGTAAAAACAGCTGGTGGTTTTCAAAATCCAGCATCTTATATTTATTATTCTTTACTTAAAACTGTACAGCTGGATAGCCCCACAATGGGTTCAGGAGTTTAGAGTCTGTAAGATCCTGGGAGAACATGTAAACAGATAGATGACGGGATGTGGGGTCGGAGTTGCTCCGTGCCAACAGTTTCGCCCTCAACTCACAAGCGAATTTCTAACAAACTCCTTCTGCTCTGCAGAGACTGTGTCCTAAAAAAACAACTTTTTTTTTTTTTTTTTTACTTAAAAAAACCAAAACAGTTTGATCCTAATTAAAATTAAAAAAAAGGGAAAACTTTGAAAATAGATCAATAAGCCTTTAAAGCACGTGTTAAAGTCAAGGCCCAGGGGCCGGATCCGGCCCTCCAGATCATTTTATTTTATTGTTATTAATGGCCAGATGTTATCTTGTGCTCATTTCTAATTTGCATAATTTTGACAAAATATAATTTTATAGAGAGTAAAATATTGAAGTTGATTTATTCTGGGATAATATTCCTGCCTTTTTATTATTCATAATTATATTAAAAAGTAACGGTTTTAAAGTTTTAAAGATTGTCATTCTGTGAACTTTTTTGACTATTTCGGCATTTACTACGAAATCTTTAGGCTATTTTGGAGTATAGCTAATATTTTAGCCACATGCTAGCTGTTTTGGCTAGTTTAAGCTTTTTTAAAGTTTTTTAGGATGTTTTGGAGTTTGGTTAATATGTACATGCTAGCTGCTTTGGCTAATTAAGGAAAATTTAATTAAGTTTAATTAATCATTTTTTTTCAGTTAGGATATTTTGAAGTCTGTCTTTATTTCAACTACATGCTAGCTGTTTTAGCTAACCTAAGCTTTTTTTTTTAGGCTAATTTGTAATTTTGCTAATATTTTAGCTGGCTTTCAGCCTCGACCTTTTAAGCTATCAGCTTCAGCGTTTTTAGCTATCAATTTCAGCACCTTCAGCTATCAGCACTAGCATCGTCAGCGGCCAAATTCAGCTTATAGCATTCACACTTATTGAAGGTAATTCTTTATATTAAGTTTGGTTTTAAAGTTTTAAAAATGTAGTTTGAATGTTCAATAAATGTTTATCCTGTTCGGCCCACGACCTAAGATATATTTTGGATTTTAGCCCCTTTAAAGCAATGAAAACATGAAAACATCAACTTGTACTTTCCCATCTTTAAAAATCCTTTTGTAAAGTCCTCCCTCTCTGTGACAGACATGTTGAGTTGCTGCAGGACTCAATGAAAGCATTCACTTCATCTTTGTCAAGCTTGAGGAGAGAAACTTGATATAAATAATCTATACATTTTGGTATAATTGGCTTTAAAATTAACAATTCAAATCAATACGTTATTTCATCTGCTGACATAAGAACATATACTCTTTACTCAATAAGAAAAAAAGTAGGTTACACAATGTTCACCCCAACCAACTGCTTTGCGTCTTAACCGTGCAGCAAATCCCATCCCCACGACCCGAGCTGTAGACCGGAGACACACACACTCGACTGTTCGACGCCAGGCGGGTGAGACGTGTGGCGTGTGTAGTTGGAGGCAGATAGACAGTCGATGTGGAGACGTCTGAGAGGAAGTTCTGGGAGTTTAATGTCTCCCAGCTGACCCAGAAACCTTTCAAATCTTCCTCATGAGCTTGCCATACTGCTTGAACATCTTCACCCTCCATGTCCCATTGCTCCATTGTGAACAGTTGAAGGTCAGTCAGGGCAGGAAGAGCTGCAGAAGAAGCAAATAGAAGTTAAGTCGACGAATGGGTTTAGTGTCAATGATAAAGAAAAGTTTGAAATTGTAGTTAGAGGAGTCAACAAGACAATGATTTAACTTTGAAGACTGTCACAGACGAACAAAAGCAAAACTATTTTGAAAAAAAAAAAAAGAGAAAATACCATATTTCAAAATGTGATTTTTTTAACATTTACACTTTTTTACCTTTAGTTAGTATAGGGCAAATTGTTTTGCTTAAATACTAGCTGAACTCCAAATTAGCATAAAACAACTCAGAGGTCAAATTAGCCAAAAAAGGCTAGCTTGTTGCTTAATTACTAGCGGAACTCCAAACTAGCATAAAATTCCTCAGTAAATTAAATCCGCCAAAATGCTAGCATGTTGCTAAAATAGAAGCTAAACCCTAATATAGCCGAGAAACCCCAGTTGATAAAAAAAATAGCCAAAATGTTAGCATATTGCTAAAATATTAGCTAAAGTACAAATTAGCATAAAAAAACTCAGAGGTCAAATTAGCCAAAAAAGGCTAGCTTGTTGCTTAATTACTTCGGAACTCCAAAATAGCCTAAAATTCCCCAGTAAACTAGTCAAAAATGTTAGCATATTGCTAAAATAGAAGGCAAGTTCTTAATTATCCAGAAAAACTTCAGTAGATAACAAATTAGTTGACAACATTAGCATTTTGCTAAAATAAAATAAACTCCAAATTAGCATAAAATTCCTCAGTAAATTAAATCCGCCAAAATGCTAGCATGTTGCTAAAATAGAAGCTAAACCCTAATATAGCCGAGAAACCCCAGTTGATAAAAAATTAGCCAAAATGTTAGCATATTGCTAAAATATTAGCTAAACTCCAAATTAGCTTAAAAAATCAGAGGTCAAATTAGCCAAAAAAGGCTAGCTTGTTGCTTAATTACTAGCGGAACTCCAAAATAGCCTAAAATTCCCCAGTAAACTAGTCAAAAATGTTAGCATATTGCTAAAATAGAAGGCAAGTTCTTAATTATCCAGAAAAACTTCAGTAGATAACAAATTAGTTGACAACATTAGCATTTTGCTAAAATAAAATAAACTCCAAATTAGCATAAAATTCCTCAGTAAATTAAATCCGCCAAAATGCTAGCATGTTGCTAAAATAGAAGCTAAACCCTAATATAGCCGAGAAACCCCAGTTGATAAAAAATTAGCCAAAATGTTAGCATATTGCTAAAATATTAGCTAAACTCCAAATTAGCATAAAAAAACTCAGAGGTCAAATTAGCCAAAAAAGGCTAGCTTGTTGCTTAATTACTAGCTGAACTCCAAAATAGCCTAAAATTCCCCAGTAAACTAGTCAAAAATGTTAGCATGTTGCTAAAATAGAAGGCAAGTTCTTAATTATCCAGAAAAACTTCAGTAGATAACAAATTAGTTGACAACATTAGTATTTTGCTAAAATAAAATAAACTCCAAATTAGCATAAAATTCCTCAGTAAATTAAATCCGCCAAAATGCTAGCATATTGCTAAAATAGAAGGCAAGTTCTTAATTATCCAGAAAAACTTCAGTAGATGACAAATTAGCTGAAAACATTAGTATTTTGCCAAAATAAAATAAACTCTAAATTAGCATAAAATTCTTCAGTGAACTAAATTAGTCAAATATGTGCTGAAATAGATGCTAAACATTAAATTTGCCTAAAAACTACAAACTAGCAAAAAATGTTAGCATGTTACTAAAATAGAAGCAAAACTTAATTTTTTTTAAAAATTACAATTGTTTTTTTCATTATTTTTCTTCAGCCAGAGAACCAACATGGAGAGATAAAAGAGCCACATGTTGCAGGTTGCAGGACTCTGGTATAGGGGAAGAATTTGGATTCTGCCTAAATGTGAATCACGTTTGTTTTCTTCTCATCATAGCTCCTCTCTATATGTTACATTTCCCTGTTTGACAAAGTCCATCATTCCATCAAACGTCAATGAAGTTTACTCAGGCTCAGTTTCGTCACGTGAAGGTGTACCTTCTTGAGTGCACGCCCTCACAGACATGGCTCTCTCTGTTCCGTCCACATGTATGGAGTTGACTGTAACCAGGTACTGGGTTCCTGGCTGAAGACCAGTCAGTAAAGTCGAGGATCTCTGACTGTCTAACGAAACAGTACGGACCTCTCCAGAAGGAATAGCTCCAAACTCCACGGTGTATCTTTGCACCCACTTTGGCTGCAGGGGACCCCAGCTGACCTGGATCTGATGTGGGCCAGAATCTGACAAGGAAATCTCAGCTGGACCTAAAACATCTGCAAGAGGAAGAACCGTTAGAGATGTACCTGCATTTTGTAGGTTTGCTCACTGGAGGAAATGAAGGGTCTTCCCAGCTCGACACTCAGCATTAAGGGGTTGGATTGGGGGGGTTAAACCACCAAATGCTTCCTGTGCGCAGCTGTGTCTTCAGCTCACCGCTCCCCCAGGAGATGGGTCAAATGTGGAGAACAAATTTCACACACTTGGGTTGCGTCCGACTCCCTCGCTAATCACTATATAGTGCATTTTCTATGCTGTCCGAATCTACTAATTCCAAAATCGAGTGCACTGGAAATTTCCCAGAAGTCTTTGCGAAAAGCTAGCGTACATCGATGGTCACTAGCTTAGTGGATATAGACCACAATGCATTGCGGTCGAACAATTCTGGAAAGTAAACTATAATTTTTCATACTTTTACTTCATTTAAAAGCTACCTGCCTGAAATCCTCCCACCAGGCAGCGTGGTGAACGTCACAGAGAGAGTGCTGAGCGGGCTGTGGTTGGACTCGGGTCGCAGGAACGCCGTGTATGTGGTTTCCGGCAGCAGGTTGGTTAGCTTTGCTTTGCTGGAGTCACCCGGGAGAACATCTCTGATCTCAGGTTTTCCAACAGAACTGTACCACAGATCATAGTAGCCACTGTCTGCACTGAGAACGGGGCGCCACCGAAGCATGGCACTATGGGAGGTCAGGTCTGTCACACTCAGTCTCTCCGCACGAAGTATTTCTACAAAAGAAATAAAATAAATAGAATTATTAATCAATCAACAGTTGAAAGTGTTCAACCTAATGTCATTAGGAGACCTCACACATACGGATGATGGCCTCCCTCAGGTCCTCTGTGATGATGTCGATGCTGTTCAAGTCCACAGCATACAGGTGTGACTCCGCAGGAGGCGAGACGACTCGCTGCATCACCTGGTGGTTACCATGTATTGTGTAAACGATTAACACGGAAACCCCGTGAGCCTTCAGCTCCGACATCGGCTCGTCCACGTCTCCCGACTCCACTCCGTCCGTCAGCCACAGCAGCACCTTCGGCGCGTCCTCCTCCGTCTCCGCCAGCAGTCTCTTAGCGACCTGAAGGGCTGAGGGAGTGTTGGTGTCGCCCTGCAGCTGCCGGACACCCCGCAGGGCGTCCTGCAGGCTCTCCTGGTCGCTGTGGACGTCCAGATTGAACTCGGTGTGAGGAGTTGTTCCGACCTGGAGCAGAGCAACTCTGACGTTTCCATGGCCCAATGAAAAGGGGCGGAGCAAATCAGAGGCGAAGCGCAAGAAGACTGAAAACTCATAGTTTGTTACACTTCCAGAGGAGTCCAGCAGAAGGAGAATGTCTCCTTCACAGCAGTTCTGCACTGTGCACAAGAAGGAAAAGGACTTTTTACAAACTGTTTTTATGCAGTAACGTCATGCTGGGTTTCAAAGCTGTTATTCAGCAAACTGATGTTCAAACTACAATTTATACCAGAATGATAGGAAATGCATTTACAGATGGAAACCAGAGACACATTTGTTATTAAAAGAAACACCTTACAGTCTGCTTTTTAGTTGGACATTATTAAAGGGTAACCAAACACGGAAGTTGACTCCACCCACAGCTGGAATGTGAAAATCCAGTCAGACGGGGGGGGGGGGGGGCAGGACTGTTATCATTAGTGGAGCTGCAGATCATGACGTGAGACTTCCACATGGTTTGACCAATCACAACATTCAACTGTAATGCCTGGATTCATCCTGTAGGGGGCGGCACACAGACAGTTTTAGATAATATTTTCAAGAATTAAACTATTTTATTTTAATCTCTTTTAATCTCAATTTTAACACTTTTAAAGCTCCATTTATGGAGTTCAACAGACAAAAAAAAGACCCTCTCTGAGGAAAATCATGTTTTTAACCTTTTCTGGTGGCATTTTTCTGATAATGAATGACATATATTAAGAAAATTGAACTCAAAATTGTGTTTCTGAGCATTTCTTTATTCAAATTGTTGTGAATGAGGAGCAGACGAGAAAATACCATTATAAAAAAAGATTATATTTGTGACGTAAAAAAAAAAATATGACTGGCGGATCACAAGCACCTGATCCGTTCAAGGATTGATGCACATTCATTAAAGGTTGATTTTATTTCAACAGTTTTTGCAGAACGCAAGACTAAATTTCTAATTGTGGGAGTAAAAGCTTAAGAAAAACTACTTTTTAGTTTTATATTTTAAATAACGTGATCTAAAGGTCACACATTGCATTTGCTGTGTTTTTGAGTTTAACTTGGGAACTTCTTGACATGAATGTTAAGATTTGGATCATTTCTAAGTTCAGAAACTTGACTGTGATGAGCCAAGCGTCCACCAGGGGGCAGTGCAGCAGCTCTAAAGTTTTCCTGTCTGTGTTCCTGGGCATCTGGAGTGAAAACCAGCCAACATAGAAGAAGAGATTTGATTCTGGTCAACTAAATCCATCAGAAGAGACCTGACCTTCACACAAAGGGAGGATCACCTCAAACTGATCTTATTAGAAAAGAGGAGGATCAGTGGAAGCTTGATGATAAACCAAAATAATCGTAAAAAAATGTTACTTTCTTCTTTAAATTATTCTAATTTTGATTTCATATTTTAGAAATGGATGAATTTGTCAAAGATCAATCACCACCACAATCTTCATGCTTAGCTAAACACAGTTTAAGTATAAACTGATAATGTGTAAAAGTTTTAAGGTTTTTCATTTAGTTGGAAGTGACTTGAGAGGCGAACTCCTTCGGGTCTTTCCCCTCTCGATCAGGATCAATAATTCATTTGGATTTGAATTGTCTCAGAGTTTACCCTGGCACACAGAGCAGGCTGGGGCTTCACACTTCTAGAAGGTTCATTGTCCACAGTCTGTGATGGAGCAACGGCTCCTCCAGGATGGAGACAGATGGAGGAGATGTGGAGGACAGGAGCTCATTCATGAGCCATCTAACAGAAGTTTGGAAACAATAAAAAGAAAGAAAACTAAATTAAATGTTTGTAATTTTTACATAAACTATTGATTTCAGTGTTTTTAGGCACAATGATCAGTAAAAACTAGGGGAGTGCCAAAATATCGATATTGCGATATATATTGCGATATTTCGTCCTGTTATTGATTCTTGATTGGTTTTCACCAAGTATCGATCTTTTATTTTCATTTAAAGAGATTGTAAAACTTTATATTCATCCTCCTTTGGTGAGACGTTCCTTTGGAGGGAGATGGTCTGCTGTGGCTCCTCCTTACTGTTCCCGCCCACTTCCTGTGCTTCCTGCTGGAGGAGTTCACAGCTGTTCATCAGTTCATTTAGGCGTTTGCCTATTCCATTTCCCATAGTTCATCTCTCTGTGTTGGAGCGCTTTGGACGTTTTTCTTGTCCTGTTACTCACTAGCTTTTCTTTTACCAGTTTCACCTTTTTTCCCTCATCAAGGATGGGGATTTCTGTGTTGTGTCATTAAATTAGTTTAGACTTTTCCGTCTGAGTCTTCTCTGCATTTGGGTTCTTGAACTCTAGATGTTGCTAAGTATCGATTATTTGTTGCACAAAATAAAACACAAGTTGTTTATTATGATTGTGTTCAAGCTAAGACATAAATGGTGTTACACATCCTACCGACGTTTCGCTAAAGCCCCTTCTGCATCACTTTTTGACGTTTTGGGTGTCTGCAACTCCTGCTGGTTGATCTTAAAATCAAGGGTCTGCAATCTTCTGGATGCGGTACTGGATGCGCACTGGTCCTCGGGACGTGTCCAGTACCCTGACCATGCGCTATGCGTCGTGGTGCTAGACTGGTTCTTGTTCTGGACTGGTTTGTGACCCGTGATTTAATAGGAACAGCCACTACGTCAAAAAATGATGAGTTGGGGACATCCAAAACCTCAAAAAGTGACGCGGAGGAGTCGGTACCAAACGTCAATATGTGACGATTCAGCATGTGTTGAAATGGGGATGTGTTTTCCTAAAAAAAATGTGTTTTTTTATATATTTTGACTTATTAGAGATAACTTTTTCTTAAATCAATTAACGCAGTATCGCGATATAGTCAATATTGTGATCCATGTATCGCATCGTGTTGTGAAGTACCCAGTAATTCAAAGCCCTACAGTAAAAACATCCCCCTATAGTGGAGCTCATAAACAAAAACGGCACACATTCCAGTTAAAATTCCACCTAGTTTAGTCTTCTAACCTTCATTTGGAGTACATTAGCTGCCTGCTCCACCAAATGGTGAAGCACAATTAGAAAACATGTTTTTCTAAATAATTCTAAACTCCAAAAAGCCCTAAATGGACTTTGAAGGAACAAAAATGAAGTAAAAAAGCTTTTTTTTTTAAGTAAAAATATATATTTTTCTGGTTACTAAATGGTACGCACCAGATAGTAACCAGAAAAACATTTTTTCTTTTACTTCAATTTTTAGAGAAAAATATATTTTTTTCAGTTACTATCTGGTGCGCACTAGTTACTAACCAGAAGATTTTTATTTCTAAAAATTGAAGTAAAAGAAAAGATGTCTGGGTAGTAACTGGTGCGCACTGCATAGTAACTTTTACAGAACCTCCGTCTATTTTTAGAAAAAAATATTAAAATATAATATTAAAAATATTAAATTTCACTTCATTTTTTCATTAGGGTGGAAAAGCAGAGGTAAAAAAAAAAACTTTTTTTATGATTTTTTTTCCTTTTTTGGGTAGTTAAAGGTTAATATCTTAAGTTCCTGGCACATCTACAGAAACTCCCAGACAAAAATATAATTTTCTACCTTTGGGTAGTTTAAATCCTGAATGTAAGGATGTGCATCATTTGTAACTTCTGTTTGTTCCATAAGTTGACGTGAAAACACTCAGCTTTTAGTTTAAATAGAGATTTGACAAAGTGTGGAACAAAAAATGAGGTCAGCATCTGTATCAAATATGAAATATTACAAATGAAAACGCTAAAAACATGTACAATATTTTGTTACAGCTAAAATTGCAGCAACTATGAACTTTGCTTTGTGATGTAAATCCTACAGATGACAAAACAACACAAAACTGCAATTATAACAAGGCTTACTGCCCCTAACACTGAATTATTCTGAGGGAAATTCAAGGAAATTCATTTAACTTTAAACCCAAAACTGTTAATCTTAGTGTGAAAGGTCATGTGACATAACTTCAAGTCAACAAGGTAAAAAGTTATCAAAGGTTTTTTCAAAAACAAAGCACTAAAACTAGTTTAAAATGTAATTTGTGGCTTTTGAAGATCATTTGGGTTTTTTTCTAATGACGTTTAAATAAAAATTTAAATATATATTTTTTTTCATTGTGTCATTTTCTTAACTAATGCTTGCAGAACTGAAACGGCGGTCCGACTGTCGTCGACAGTATTACAGCGGTGGAGTTACCACGGTTCCCGGCTCTTTCGGTTTTCTCTGCGAGATCTGTCACAGCAGTGCTTTTAGCTTTTTACTAATAAAGAAATGTCAACCCGTCACCGGGCTGCCGACGTTCAGGTGCAGATCAACCGAAGATCCAAAGTTATAATGTGGTTGTCAAACTGCAGAATCCAGCTGTGATGTCGAGCATCTCCATGAGCGTTTTCATGGTTGGGAAGAAAGTCACGTGATGCTAACTACAAACACTTAATTATCTAAATATCAGGATGTCAGTCAAAGCATTAGTGTGACGGTTTTCAGCTCTGGAGCTTTCAGGTGTCATAGACCAACACAAACCTGTAAAAACATCTGCAGCTGTGATCTTTGACACCAATGGATGGATTCATGTTTAGACCAGACACATGTTAGAAAAATGTGAACCAATCCTTCCTGACATCACCTGCACCTGGGTGACCACGCTGATTTGAGTCTACTCAGATGGAAGTTCTCTTCCACTCACATGACAATCAAATAAGTCACGCCCCCTCTAATTTTAGCTTTAATAATCAGTTATAAAGAGTAATACACATAGAAAAAAATTAGGAGTGGAATTCGATTTAAAAAAATTTAACGTGTTAATCGCAAACTTTTTATTTATTTTTTTTAGTTACAGTTTTTACCAACAACTTATTCATATCTCAATATGACATCACAAGCAAAATTGTACATTTCGAACATTTATTTTTTACTCTGTGGAATCTCAGCTACCAGAAATAAGAATTTCTCTCCTAAAAGCACTGCAGTTCATTAAAAAAAAAATCTGGAATTCTGCCTTTTTTTATTTTTATTTTTTTCTCTGAAATTGTCCTTATTGTTTTTATAAAAAAATATTAAAATAATTTTTGGGGGAGAATTTTGATCCAGCTGGATTTCAGGTTGACTCAGCTAGAATCTGCTCTCAGGTGGAGGCATGTCCGTCCACTCTGAACCTGCTCTCCTCTCGTACCGGCGACTGGCAGGACTTTTGCGATGAACCGTGGAGTTTCCAATATTTTTGGACAACGTCGGTGCTCATAATTGTAGAACAATTAATGTTGGTCCCCATCCCAAAATAAAATAATAATGTTGTTTAATTTCCAATAGGAGACAACTCTGTTAGGCTCCGCCCACCTCAACATCAGTCTGCTCTGAGCTGCAGCCGTTGGATCGACGTTCGTCTTCCGACTCATTTATTAAAATAAAAGATCGCTTTTGTCCAAAAACTACAACTGTATTATTTATTTAATTAAATAATAATCTCAGAACATTAAAAGAGAGCTTGAGTTTATATTAGACAGTTTTATTTGCTGTAATGCTGCCACAAATAATTATTTTAATAGTCGACTAATCACCGATTATTTTTTCAGATTAGTCAATTAATCGGGTCATGTGCAAACTGGATGTAAAAATCAAACATCTTAACAATCATTAGCTTTAAACCAACTAAAAATTAGATGTATAGCATTACCTGTGATAATGCTAGTGTGAATGCTGTAAGGAGAATTTGGCTGCTGAAGATGCTGAAAATGATAGCTAAAAATGCTAAGCTGAAAAGGCTGAAGCTGATAGCCAAAACCACTAGCATGCAGCTGAAATATTAGCTAAATGCCAAAATGGCCCAAAAAAAGCTTAACTTAGCCAAAAAAGATAGCATGTAGCTGAATTATTAGCTAAACTCGAAATTAGCCTAAAAAACAAAACAAAAACAAAAAAACTACATTAGCCAAAACAGCTAGCATGTAGCTGAATTATTAGCTAAACTCCAAATTAGCCTAAAAAACAAAACAAAAAAACTACATTAGCCAAACGGCTAGCATGTAGCTGAAATATGAACTGAACTCCAAAATGGTTACAAAAAAGCCTCAATTAGCCAAAACAGCTAGCATGTAGCTGAATTATTAGCAAAACTCCAAATTAGCCCCAAAACAAAACAAAACAAAAAAGACCTGAATTAGCCAAAACAGCTAGCATGTAGCTGACATATTAGCTAAACTCCAAAATAGCCTAAAAAACTGAAAAAAGCATAAATTAGCCAAAACAGCTAGCTTAATAATATTATAACTTTCAACTTTACTACGCTCTGACTACATAAAATATAAAGTAATGACTAATCGACTATTAAATTAGTTAAATTAGTCGACTAATCGTGACAGCCCTAATTCACTGATTTAGGGCAGAACGCTTGAGGGCGTTAATTAATATTAATGCATTCATTCTGTTTCAATTCATCATGTGTGTTAACTTATATTAAATGAGTCACTCTCATATCTGCACTGGATTAAAGATGGACATTCTAACTACTTCTTATCCATTCTTCTAAAAACACAAAATAGAAACGTTTTTAGTCGTACAAATGACACACAAACGTGTTTCCAGTTTTGGAGCTTCGTGAATTTGGAACCAAGATTTTAACCGGTGGGAAAAAATACAAGAAAAACCAAATGTATTGCCACAATATCTGATGTTTAGTTGGCTTTATCAACATTTCTAAAGTTTATGGTTTGGTTTTCTTCTTCCTTTTCCTCTCTCTGCATACCAGCATCAAACATGAAAGTCACAAAGCTCTCAACACTCGTATAAAAGCACAAACCAGCCAAAGTTCTCCTGCAGGAGATCACATTCCACCTGATCTCCACTGTAATTACAGCCTCTGCTTTTATTCCTCATAAGAACAGTTCTTTCATGTTGTTCCCTTCAGGAATCTCAGGTAGATTAACGATTGAGATTAATCATTTTTAAGCCCAAATTTTGGATTCACTGTTTTTACAGGTGGAGGTGATCGCAGTCCTGCAGCAGGAATCAATAAATAAAATAAACACCAACAACCAAACGTGCATCCATTTAAAACGATCATCTCCTTAAGATTTTCTTTCATGCAAAAGTCTCCATGTTCACTAAAGAAGATGACTCACCTGTACCAGGTAGAGCCGCGACTCTCCCGCCGCTCCACCGTCGCGTGACGCAGACAAAAACACACAGATAAAATGAAAATCTCATATTTTTTAAAAACAGATTTTAAAAATCTCCCCCAGTAGCTGTTTGGCTGCGACTCTAATGAGCGACTTCTACGTCGCTCCGCCCATTTAAACGCCTGTGACACGCCCTCTGCGTGTCCGCGCGCATCAGGATGAATCAGGCATGCGTACAGGAAGAGTTATCGCTCGATGAATCAAAGTAAAGACTTTTAGTTTTCCACTCATGCGGGTTCAGGATGCTTTCTGAGGCACGAGGCTGAAAGATTCCGCCAGGTAAACTCCGGGCGTGAGTGCGCATGCGCGAATAAGAACCTTCCCAAATGAAGTAGCATGATTTAAGGGGATTTAAGGGGATTTAAGGTGGACTTTTCAGATAAAATACCATGAAGATCCTGAAGCTTCACTTCTTTCATCTAATATGTGTAGTTTATGAAGATTTTTACTGAACTGAATCTCTTTATGGAACAATTTTACTTTAAGACTTGATGGTATAAAGATTTATTCACTGGACAGTTTTCTATTTTATTTATTACTTTGAATTTTCCAGTGTCTGAGTCTTGACCCTTAATTTAACTTTTTTAACTGATATTAAATAAGGAAAAAAAAATAATTCTAGCAATACTGATTGATTGATAATTCAATATTGATAATTCTCGCAGATTGATGATGTAAACATCTAAAAGCCAATTTTTTTCCTTTTTGGAATTTTTAATAATTAAAATGAGAAACAAACTAGCATTAAACTCATTAGAAAACGTTTTATTTCAACAACAATTTCATCCCATTTTCTTTACAATTTTGTAAATGTTTTTTCTCATTTCGTGCGTTAGAGATTATCTGCAGTGTGTCCATTTATTGATATAATTTATGTTTTTATCTCATTCAAATCGTTCCATTCTGGTGATCAGTGATGCTGACATTGTGGTGTTAAGTTACTTCTTTGCACATAATTTCATTTTGGATTTTTTTAATTACACAAAATATATTAACATTTTACACATATTTTGCTTTATGTCAATATTAACTTGATGATTTATCCAAACATTTAATTCGTCTTGTTCGAAACTTCTTTTTGTTTAACTCTTTTTCTGAGTTTCTGTTGTAGATTTTTTTTTTTTATTGACAAGTTGGACATTACAAAGCATGGCATTATACACGTAAACATGTGAAGACAAATGAATTCAGTTTAAGCTTTAGTAAAAGAAGAAAACATAAACCAAATTAACAAAATAAAAAATATAAATATAGATACAATTAAAAGAAAGTTTCTAACTGTACTCAGAAATCTAAATTAAATTGGGAGGCATCAATATCTTAATAATCCCAACCAAGTTTATCCATAAATTAAAGGGTAACGTAAAATCACACCAGAAAATGACAATTTAATTTTGGCATTCGTATCTTTGTATCTTTGTTTGAGAATTACAAAAAATATATAATTTGTTTTTTAAAAAACAAAAAATTTTGACTCTTTTTTAAAAAACTTGTAAATAAAAAATGTACCAAAAATTATTAAATTTTCTGTTCTTTGTCACTACAGCCAAACTGAATATTATAATATGTAAATAATGGAATTGCATCTTTTGTTGAAAGCCATCTACATAAACAAAAATGATTAAGCACATTACAATCATAAAATAGATGCTTTTGAGCTTTAATATCATTTTTTACATATTTGACATATATTATTTTGAATGTTAAATCTTAAATGTAAAAATTCTTTACAGGGATAAATATTGGTAATTGTTTTTGAAATGGACCTCTTTTATTTTTGGCAGAAGGGGAAATGAAAATACATTTGATCTAATATTTTTGAAGAAGATTTCCATGATACTTCCTCATCTTCGTTCTCCCCTTCCCTTCACGATCATCTAGTAGATGTAAAGATGATATTTCAGTAAACACACATGCTGATTCTTCTGATTGAATCTTGATCTTTTAACACAGACCTGATTGTCCCGAATGTTTGTGCATCTATTTCCTATGAGTAACAGGTAGTACAGCAAAAAACAAACAAAAAACAAAGTCGTTTTTAAACTCAGACATTCAACAGTTTCTGGTTGGTTTCTTCAGGAGAACAAAGAAGTGGTTCCTGTCGGATCTGCCTCAGAACGTTACGTTAAACCTTTTGTCATCTGTCGCTGTGCGCTCAGGAAACCATCTTCTGCCTCCCCGTCTGTAGTCGGGGTGTTAATGTGTGACGCCTGCTGACAGACCTCAGACACGATTTTGGAGCTTTCGGTTTCCTTTAGTGTCAGAAGCTGCAGCCGGTAACGACAGAGCAGCTGCAGAAGACCTGGTCTGTTTGCAGCTTCAAGAGACCATCAAATATTTAGAGGCACACCGGATGTTAGGAACAGTTTTGTGTAGCAACATCAAACAAATTGCAAAAGATACAATGGGGATTAATTTTAATATTAACCGTAAAATTAATACTAATAGCCCATTAACTTTAACAGATTTTTAAAAATGCATGTTTTTTTCTTCTAGTAGAAGAAACATTTCAAACATCTGATCATTTATTCGCAAAGATATTTAGACTAACATTACGCCTAAGGTTACTTTAGTTATTTTTCTTTATTTTTTTGTCTTCTATCTAAGTTCATTTTTATGACTGAAAACAGATTTTGTTTTCTAGAGGAAATAATTGTCTGTATTTGCTTTAAAAGAGTTTGGAAAATCCATCAATGTGAGTAAATAAAGATGTTCATTAAGTCGTTAGCATTAGCCGTCCAATGGGAAATTCTATTGAACGTTAGCATCAAGCTAGCGGACTTCACCTTTATGAGCTAAATCAATCTATATTTTTATGACTCAATTATTGATCTATTAAACTGATTTAAATTGATTAATTGATATTATCAACCCAGCCCCAGTGCGGACATCCCACGGGACGTGTGTATCACGGGCACAATTACTGAATATTCCGGAGTATAAGATGTCTAATTAAAGTAGTGCTGTGAATGTTAGTGCGTTAACGAAACGATTAATAGACCAGAATGAACACCTTAATATTTATTAACGCTGTGAGATCCACATATAAAACTCTCTAAAATGCTGGATCTATTTACTTTTATTGACTTGTTACTTTTATTTTTATTATCATTCTAACCGCTTTTTAAACTTTTTCATCTGTTGTGGCAGATGGACTGAGGTTGTCTGTATGCGACTGTTTGTCTAATAACTTTTGACAAAAATAAACATAGACTTTTTTAAAATTCTGTGATTTAGATTTTTTTAATTAAAGAGATTATACAGTATTTATTTTTAGTTTTTATTGAGTTTCAAACACTACACAGGTAATATATGCAGCATTTCAAAGGTCAAGTTCCTGAAATGAAAAAAAAGAGTAAAAGAGAACAGAACAAAACAGGTACTATTGTAAAACAGATGAATATATAAAAGCAGAAAAAATAAAGTTGTTAATTTCATATGCATGACAAGTTAAAAATAAGTAGCAAATGTAATGTTGGACCAAAACGAATCCCAAGTCTCTGTTTTTATTTAATTTAATTGGTTATTTGTAGATTTTGGACAAAAGTGATCTTTTATTTTAATAAATATGTGCAGAAGATGATTTGTATTTTTTTTGTATTTTTATTCAAAAACATGTTGATTAGTTTGTTAACAAATTTTATTCTTGTTGTGTTTATAAAATTACACCTAAAACTTTAATTCTATGTTGTAAAAATATTTCATTAAATATTTTGGGGTTTTCATAGCAAAATGAATCCCATTTTTCCTGACTGAATTTTCTGTTTTTGCACGATTTTATGTCTAGTGTGTGAGTAGTAGTAGTATGTGCTGATGAAAATGATACCAAATGAGCAAATACTGAGGTCAATTCAAAAGTTAACTGAGTTTAGGCCTTAAAGGGTTAAAAGTAAATGTTCTAAATGTACAATTTTCCCTGTGATTTCATATTATGATTATTTGCAGATAATAAGTCAAATACTGTAACTGAAAAATATAAATAAATAAAAATAATTAATTGCGATTAATCGTTTTTTCCCAGGTTTGGGATTAATTAGTTAATTTTTTTAATCGATTCCCGACTCTACTTTAAAAATGTTTGAACATGAACATCAAAGAACCAAAATTCTCCCTTATAAAGGGCAGAAAAATGCACACAAGGCAGATTAGAAGACAATCTCAAAAAGGACAAATCAAGACGGATGAAAGCCTCTTTTTTTTTTCCCCTCTGCTGTCTGGAGCACGTCTCCTGAGGTTTCCCGACCGTTCCTTTCGCAGACGGAGATGCTCCTCATCTGGAGATGCTTCAGCGACTTGACGTGTAAAAACGTGTTCAACTTCATCTGAGTATTTGGGAAAATTGCATATACAGTGTTCTCTAATGTTTGCAACAATTGGATTCTGTGCTTTCTTTAGGACCACTGAAGTACATTTATCTTATTTACACAAATACATTTTGTTCATTTTACAATCATTTTTGCCATAATTTAGACTCACGATTCGGTATTTCTCGTCAGAGCGAATCAGCTTTCACTTCATTTGCATACATAAAGGCATAAATAAATGCGTGTTTTTGCATGGAAACGTGTCGGCACACGTTAATATTCCTGCCGAGCTCTGCGAGATGTGAAAGGTGATGCTGCCAATCAAAGCGAAGCTCTTCAAAAACAACAGACTTTATTATTTCTGTCTGTGTGCTTCTATCATCTCTGTTTACTCCTGGGTTTTAGAGTCCAACCATCATCCAAACACGTCTGAGCGACAGCAAAAGGCTCCTGCTGTGGGCAGACCTGGCCTCGTACCTGCTCATGTAATGAGGGGACAGGAACAAAAGACTCCATTATCCAGCTCTTTGGAGCGATTTTGAAAAACACAACAAAGAACATAATGTCGCCTTAAATATCTTAACTGTTAAAGGAGTGACTTTGAAATAGCAGCACAGCTTTTATGATGATTTGGAAGGAAAAATGAAAATGATTTAGGATAAAACAGATCAGATTAAAGACATCTGCAGTCCAATGAGAGCAGACTGCAACCATAGATCCACTCTGTGGTCACCGATGCGATGAGGTCGAGAGCGTTGCTCAAGGGCGCCGTGATGGGGTCGAGCACGGTCTGAAATCACTCAAGTGTCATTGAATGAAGAAGTTACTTTGCTGCAGTGAAATGTGGAAACAACTAAACCATAGAAGCATGTTGTCGTTTCTTTAAATTCATTTGAAAAAAATAGAAATAGAGAAAGAGAGTTTTTAAATGTTGATCTTCCTGTAGCCTGACACTTGAAGTTACTCCAAAAATAACTGCAAACTGAACTAATACACACTGACCGCTCATTCTGTAACAGAGTTAAAAGTGACGAACCCAATAAACATTTCTTTTTTGTTTTCACATTCGGCCGCACAATAAGCGTCTCAAAAATCTGTTGGAGTCTTGAGTGAGCAGTTCCAGTGTTAGCGCAGCTTTAAGACTTTAAATATAAAAAAAAATAACACTAACAACAGCACGGTCCATTACAGTAACGTTATGTAGTGCCTGAATATGTTGCAACAAGTATTTATTTATTATGATTCTCCAACCCCAAATAAAGTCCAGTTATAATAAAAAAAATCATTCCATGATGGGATTCAAACAGGAGACTTTGGCAGACTTCAGCGCTCACCACTCTGACTGTCATCAAACGAATGGATCATCTGGATGGGAAAACATCCGGCAGCTTTTGTTTTCTAAAAGAAAATGTTTTCCTCTCTGTCTGTCTGGAGAAATGTTGTCGATGTTCTCGGCAAGTTTTCAGACGTCACCAACAATGAATCCTCACGTCCCTCCGGAGCATCAGCAGCCATCATAAACGAGAGTCTCCTGCAGCTGCTAAAGCGCTTTCAGCCGATTCATCCTCCGACTTTTACACTTCATCTCGTCTGACACGATTTATTTACCTGATAGAATTAACTAATTGACCTTTTTCTGCTGCCCTTTCCTGTGTCAGGCGTCACATGACCGCCCAATGCCACGGGCTGCCGCCATCACTTGGTCCTCTGCTGATGTGTACCAGTGGGTATTTTATGGTTATAGGCACAGTAAATAACGGCGCCCCAGCTGCTCAGACGCGTCGCACATCGATTGATCGCGAGCAACAAGCGCTGACTCAGCTACAAAAGCAGCAGCGAGGTCAACGCTGAGGTCAAACGTTTTGATTAAAGCTGCTGCTGCATGAATGCATCACTTCAACTTTATCTGATGCACTGAGCGTAAAGAGGGAGACGAAACGTGGAGTTATAAAATGTGACTCCATGTGAGCTGAGAGAGCGTCTCATGGAGAGGAAGAGAACTGGGAGGAAGGATTTGCTGCGACTGAGAGCGTCCACAGATCAAAAGCACAACTATTTTTAAGATTGGCAAATTTTAAGGGGAAAATCACTAAATAGATTTTAAATATCCAGTTATTATTCCTTTCATAAGATCACAACAATAATACAACATGTCAAGCAGAGCCAAGCCACAGGCGTCTTTGTAAATATTTTAGGTTTGGGGTTTGTGGTTTGGGTGGGGCCAGGATGTAATGGACACTTGCTTGTTTTTAAATGTTTTCTTTCTTTATATTTCGTATGTACAGCGCCTTGAGCTGGCGCAGGCCACGAAAAGCACTTTATAAATGTGGCAAAGTGGATTTTCAGAGGGTTGGGTATAACCCAAAAGCAAACAACGCCACCCCGGAATGCAGGGTCCGGGGAACCCAAAGGGAAGTCCTGATAAAGGACATGTAAATTCTTTCCCAAGCAGCCAAGACGTGGTTCCAGTTCAATAAATAGTTTTATTAAAAGAAATTAAAACCAATTAAAACAATCCAAGCTAAGAAAATAAAAACCCTACTGGGGGAAGGCTTACCGGCAGAGCGCTGGGCGTACGAGGGGAGGAAAAAACAGAATAAAACAAAAAATGGATTTCACCCCACAGTGACATGCACACACACACACACACGTGAAAGGGAATGGACCCACACCAGGAAACACAACAAGCCTCCACCGTCGTCGGCCAACACGCTCTGCCAAGCACTTCCCTGAAAAGAGAATAAAACCAGTAAGTAGGGCAACCATGCACACCTTCCCACTCACACCTGAACAAAGTTTAATAAAAGTTATAAAATAAAAAGGCAACCGTCCATAAAGTCCAGGGGTGCGCCAGAAGCCTGAAGCCGCTGAAGGGAGGGCGAGCCGGAGGCCTGAAGCCGCTGACGGGGAGGGGGTGTCCAGGCAGGGCGTCTATTCTGCCAAATCACATGCTCTCTGGGTGCGGTGGAGAGGGGACCCTGGTGCCACAGGTCCATCACCAGGTCAGGTGCCCCACTGACTGGGCCTGGAACCTGTAGCACATTGCTGCGCCCCCTCGTCAGAGTGCAGTGTGTAAGCACAAAGCAACTCTGCCCTTTTATTGGCTCCACCACACCCCTTTGGCAATCCCCTGGATTGCCAACACCTGTGTAGCAGGTGCAGCATTTCATCCTGCTACATAAATAAAGATTTGATCGATTGAAAGCTACACAAGCTGCAAAACTACCCAAAATGCATTTCAAGGGCCATACCATCATTCTCTTCAGCCTTTCAGAGTGAACTAAATCCATATATATGATCATATGTTACTGTTAGAACACACAAAAAAAGATATTTATGAAATATTAGTTATTTTTCGTTAGTTTTTTCCTATCTGGAAGTAAAACAACTCAAATCCTGAGGCTCCGCCTACCCCTCCTTTTTCAAAGATGGATGTACGTATCATATATCTGCCTTCAATAGCATCGCTACACTGGTTCACAGCACAAATACACTCAGCGTCTGCACACATGTGCCCGACCTCGGGGGGCATCAGAACCCTTCCGCTCTCCTTAGCTTGTTTACATTAAAAGTGGGGTCATCTGGACCCCACAAGAGATTGTGCTGAACTTTTTTATCATTTATTTTTAAGTTTCACTAATGTCCATGGCAGACATAAAATCCTGTCCACATTTGTCATGGAAGGAATCACATCAATATGTGGTTGGAGTCATCTGGACCCCAGAGAGAACAGAAGGGTCTAAAGGACCCCCGCGTCTAGAGCAACGTTTGTTTGACACGGAATTCACTGAAGACACAAGTGGAAGATTGACGACATTCTCCATCTAAAATGAAAGATTTTTGCTGATCACCGGTAGCTCCATGGAGAAATTGGGGGCGGAGCTGTCAGAACAGACTCTTCCTGAAAGAGGCGGTCTTACTCTGTGACATCAGCATGTGAGAACCTGCTCGTTTTTGTGGGTATGGGAGGGGCTGGTACTGAGGTGGTTTTTAGAGGTTTACTCAGAACTGCGTGAATGGATCAAGATACCACTTTGGGGTTCTTTATAGATATAAATGAATAGTATAATACAATTAAAGCTCAAAAAGTTGGTTTTTCATGGCATGGCCTCTTTAAGAAACAACATCTTATGGTGTATTCAGACTGGAAAAATAATTGGTCTGGATCAAGTCCTGAACCTTACGTTTGGTCTGTATTCAGACTGACATCAACTGGACGTTTCTGCTTCAAACCAAAGCTTGTAAACAAAATCATGTGACTAAAGATCCCTTCAGTCATTGGCCAGGAATTATGATCATCAGGACGGGGCAAAGCAACCTATCGAAGTCCTTGTTAGTAACTGGTGGATGTCCTCTGAGGGCAGAGTAGCTCCGCCCCTGAGATAAGTAGCTCCGCCCCTGATATCAGTAACTCCACCCCAGATCCCCCCTGTCTGATTAGTTTTGAGTCTCGTTAGCATAAATCTTCACCAGGGACTTTAAGTTTGATGTTAGATTTATTTATTGATGACCTTCAGTCTGTCTGTTGTGTTCTTTTTTCCAGCAAACCTCATTCTGTGCTGAGGGAAGTCGGCTGGATTGGGAGGGAGGAGCCTAAGAATGACCCTTCTCTAAAATGGATTTCAGGATTTCTTGTTTAGTTTGTTTTTGCTGCATTTCCGTTCGTTGTTTCAGGACAGTTTTATCTCGATTTAAGATCCTTATCACCTCCGCTGTTTGGCTTCAGTCGTGGTTCTCTGAGTTAATTTCAGTTTGACTGTCTGTGGTTTCCCTGTTCAACCCCTTGATGCCCAAATTTATTTCCAGCTATATATATATATATATATAAATCACTAATGTTTTTGCTGTCATGACAATTCTAAATTGAGGTCATTTTGGAGCTGAAGTGGTTTGATGATAAATGAATCAATAGAAACCAATACACACTATAGATATATCCTGGGAGCTCTGCCATCATATTTCTTATAGATTACAGGCTGAACTCTATTGCTATTCAAAAACAAAGAGTATAATAAAGTAAAATCGTTAATTTTCTAAAGCCTTTTTTAAAACCATTTTCTCCTTTCCTCCCACTGTTGAATCCTTGAATTCACACTTTACAATCATGAACTGTTGAGCTCAAACAAAGTTTTTTTTTTTTGTTTTACTTCTACGTTATTATAGAAAACACACAAATCCACATTCAGAAGCTGTTGGTAACTTTGTTGTTCCAGATGTCAATAAACAATCAACACAAATCCACAACTATGCAAATGGTTCTTATTTCCTCCTTTGCCCTAAAGTTCTGTTTTATTTTGGACGATTATGAATGAAAGTTAGGAAACAAACAAGAAAACTGATTCCCAGACCATTATACTACCAGAACATGATATCATCAGAACAGGATATGATCAGAACATGGGAACGGTCTAAGAGATCTCTCTGGAGATTTGACTTTTCATTGTTCAAAAATGTTTTCCTCATCCTTGAAGCCTCTGCTTTTTCTCAGTTAAACTAACAATAAAAAAAGGATTAATGGAATCAGGATATGGAAAACATTCAAATATTCTGATGCAGTCCTAATCTGATCATCATTTCAAAGTGTTCCCAGGGGTCTTTTAAATACGATTCTGCTGTTTTTATTAAAATTAAAAAAAAAAACTGAGTCGTAGTGACAGTAGAGCAGCATAAATTTGTTAGAAATTTGGATCTGAGTTGTTGACGGGATTGTCCCAAATTAGTCATGCACTTATTTTCCGTCATCCCTTTGTTTACGCTCTCTCCTGCTAGCTTACAGCCCCAAGATAGCATTACAGGTGCAACAAAAACAGCATGCAATGTTGGAGCTTTCAGCCGTACAGTTCTGAGTCAGATGCAGTTTGACGAGTAAACAAAGACTTTCATGGATCCAGTCGTCTACAGAATGGAGCAGAGCAAGGAGCTTGTAGCCTGTCAATTGTAGGTTTTATATATCAATTTAAAGTTTTTTTATATGTCATATGTCTGCTCCTGATTGACAGTGGTTTAAATTAATACTCAGAAATATTATTTTAATCTTAATTGTCTTTATATATATATCCTCCATCATCCGAAAAGTGCTCCAATATATTAAAAACACCTCATTTCAACCTGTAGGGGGCAGCAGACAGACGGTTTTTGACTGTATTTTTAAAAATTAAATACGTTTATTTTTATTTGTCAAAAATGTGGCAATGACTAACAGACATCACTTTTAAAACCCCATTTATATAGGTCAACAGCCAAAAAAAAGTTGATTTAGGGTTTGGTGACCCTTTAATCTAAACATTAGAAGTGACCAACCATGAGGTGGAAATGTTGAAAAAGTCTTTAATATTTTCTAAAAAACATACATTTATTAAATACATTTTTTATTTAAATGTTTTGCATAAAAACTATTATTTAAAAAATATATAAATAGATTTTCAAATTATTTCAAAGTCTTATTGAAGTTTAAGCAAAACAAAAATAATTTTTTTTAAAAAAGTTGGAAATTGTATATTGAAAATGTAATTTGTTTCCAATAAACTGGTACCTTAAGTGATTTTTGTCCATATTTAGGTTTTGTTTTGATGTGATTTTAACTTGAACATTTTTCATTAAATGGCTTCCTTGTAACTTTTCTCTTTCATGTTAGTGCGCTCACACTGCAGAGAAAAACATCATCTTCTGCATTTGGGTTCTGACTTTACTTCATCTCGTTTGACCTTCCAACACATGAGCATCAACTGCCAGAAATATTCCCCTCGACTTCAATTGCATTATTTTTTGTTTTCATTCTTCCCAGACCAAAATATGGGACATTTGTTTTGCCTAAAAACACTTAAGGATCAGCAGAGTGACAGCAGCTGCAAGTGCTTTACTGGACTGGTAAAGAGTCAAAGTCAGAGGTCCCCAAAGAGGATGGCCAAGCCAGGTTGAAAACTTTGTTTTGTCCTACTGATGATTTGAACCGATATCTCTATTTGAAACCACTTAGTCATTCTTAATAATTGTTTTCAGAGTTATACAACCGTCAGAAAAGGTGGTCCCCACAATGCATGGTCTAGTCAGGGGTCCTTATAATGGTGTTGAGATAAGTCTGTGTGTGTGTGTGTGTGTGTGGGGGGGTGTGTGTGTGTGTGTGTGTGTTGTAACAGCAGACACTCTGCCAGAGAAGGATGTGCCCTTTTCTTCACAATAAGGTCCATGCATGTTAATTCATGTCACTGTGCTGCAGCTTGACTATAAATATGTGGTTTTAGGCCACATTTGATCAAAGTTGGAACCAAACGATCAAAATCAAAGGAAACCCTTTTCTTTATAATTCATATACAACAAATATTTTAGTAGTGATTGACCATAAAAACGCAACAAAGGTAAATTTAGAGACCCACTGCAACAAAAATTGTGTTTTTGGTGTTTTTAAAACATGTTTTTGTAGCATTTCTCTCATGATGAAGGACATATAGAAAATGATTTTGGATTTAAACTGAGTTTCTGGTTAGTTTGTAATTCAGATTGTGATGGATCAGAAACAAATTAAATAGAGCTGTCTGTCATGTTCTGCTTCATAATTTACTTTTTTCTTTTGCTTCTGTGCAGGCTGCTGTGACTCCGCCCATTCTCAGTGGATCCTGCTAAGCAGTCACAGCTGCCTGCACTTCAGTAATTAGGCTTTGTATATTTAAGGAATTCTGCTACTGTCAGCTCATTTTGTTTCCTTAGCCCTGTGAGTTTTGTTAATAAGGCTTACGTAAATTAAATCCCCTAATAGGTTTTAATTTAGCAATGTTAAAGATAAATATTCTGGCCAGAGTCCCCCTGCTCCGCTCCATTTTAGTGCATCAATTATTTTCTTTGTTTTCCTCATATAAAATTGACATGTGGCTCCTATTCTGTTTGTCGTTTTAGTTGCTCCACTGTTAGCTTGGGGTCGTGTCCATCTGTAAGCTACCGCTAAAGAGTGTAGACCAGGTGGCTCCAGACCCGCATGTTTATTTATTTATTATATTTATTCGTTTATTTGACAGGGTCTTTGCACATTATGGCCCTTATATCCAGCTATAATGGCTCACTGGTTAAAGAAAAATAAAATGGTTGTTTTTAAAAGTACTGATTTAGCATTGACTTCATTTAGATTAGCTAAGTTTATAGATTTATGGCTGAGGTGAACCTAGAAGTAAGAAACTGGGTTTTTATATCTCACGGTCTTGTTTTCTCAACACTTTGCTCAGAATGATTTCAAGCTAAAGTCACTAAGGACTTAAAGTATAAGAAAAATTTCATTTTTTGTCAGGAGTTGTTTGAAACCTTTCATCGGAGTGCATTAGCTCCACTGAGGGGATCCTGTCCGGCTCATGGCGTCTTTTATTTTGAAAGGACTTTATACAAACTTCTGTCAAAAGTAAAAAAAAAATAATAATAATTTTTTTAGAAATATACCCATTTCTCTTTACATTTTTTAATTCAATAAAAAAAAAAAAAAATCACATTTATTTTAAAAGTAACAAATCAAATTTTCCTAAGGGGTAACAAAAGACTGTGTCTCCAACTTCGTTTTGATCATTAAGAAAAAGGCCAATTGGCTCTTTTACTGCTAAAGCTTGCAGACCCTGGTGTAGACAGAGGGATGATGGGACATCAGCTGAGGGTTTCTTCTGCATCAACAGCCCTGCCCCAAAACCCAGAGGTGAAATTTCTGATGAACTCCTGCCTCTCTGCAAAATATGACTCAGAAAACAATACAGGAGTATCGATTTTCTTCCAAAATAAAAGCACAACCAAAATAATAAAAAAAAAACAACATTGAGAACTCTTCAAAAATAGATTATTATATGATTGGAGTGGAACCTTACAGCACAAAGACGAATGCCTTTAATTGATTTGATCATCATTAGCTGATCTTATATGTTTTATTTATTATAGAGCATACTTTAACAACACAGAACAAAAAAAGATATTTCCAGTTTTGTACTAGTTTTATGCACTAATATTTCCAAGAAAGAAACCATTTACAATATTAGGATTTTGTCTCATGCAGTAGAGTGTCATCTGTGTAAAAATGATCTAAAGCGCTCCATAATATCAATTTGCTCAGAAAAAGCAATCAGCAAAAAAAAAAAAAAAAGTAGAAACATTTATATCTCTGAACTTTAAAGCAGTAATAGAATATATATTTTTAATATGCTTTCATCTCCAATTTTTTTACTTTTTATGCTTAAAAAAGCATTTTTTTGGTTCACCTCTACTGCCAGTTTGTCCACTGAGCTCGACTGCATGCAGCTCTCCTCTTCTTCCTCTCCCTCCTCTCCCTCCTCTTCCTCACTTCACACTTAACTCGAGACAGCCCCGCTGTCAGCTCTCAGCAGGCGTCAGGGCTGTGCTGTTTCTAACTGCCGCCGTCCAATCAACACCACTGTCACACCTGAGAGCCCCGCTGACTTTAATCATGTGTGATTAAGGAGGCAGCTCCAGCGCTCAGATAATGGCTGTCCACCTGCGCCGCACATGAAATCTAGTCAAATGTCAACAGCCTCTACATTTTATTTTTAAGGCAGACTTTTATTTGGTTGAATTTAACTTAACACAAAAGTCAAACTGGAATGTTTTGAGTTTTCTCCTCTTTTTTTTTAAATGTCAGACCATTGTTTACCTGGAGAAAAAGTGAACAATGAGCTGTGGCTCTCCAGGTTAAAATAAGACCGCTTGTTTATTTCTGGTACCTGTATACATCGACTTAGCAAATTTCCCTGTTCTATTCCTGGTATTGTCTAATTTTTGTTATTTTTTACATTGTTTTTTTTAGTTTGTGTATACACAATGACATCCAAAAAGGCAAAGTTTGTCTTCCTGAAACACCAAACACCCATGTACGGTATGATCCTACGACATCTTGGGACGAAACATAGCTATGTTAGAACATTTAAAACTTCCCTAACATAACATTGAACATTTAAACAAACTTTGAAGTGACTTTTGGACCAGTGGAGCTGTAGCGGCATGCTAACGAGCACCTTGTCTGTCGGACTGCTTCTACCCGACACTGAAATTTACAAAAATGCAGTGGCGGGCCGTCAGGGCCTGCAAGGCCTTCTCTGCTGGCCTAAAAATATCTGAATCACAGACTGATATTAATTATTAT